>NC_046968.1:830496-952996 GCF_009769545.1 Cyclopterus lumpus
TTTTTTTAATAAAAGCAAATCTTAACTTTGAGCTTCAAACTAGTTTCAAACTAGTTTTAAAGTGAAATGCAGCCTGAAGCTCCTCCTGCACTATTTAGGAGCAAAACATACACGTCTATGGCATCAGCATAGACGTGTATGTTTTGCTTGAATATCCTGACCCAGATCATGTGTGTGTGTGTGTGCGTGTGTGTGTGTGTGTGTGCTCTGCTGTACTTACACAAGCCATGTCCAGAGTGATGCAGCTCTTCTGACACTCAGTCCCAGCAGTCCCAGGTTGAACAGTGGAGCAGTCAAAGTAAACCATGGGGGAAAGGCATGATGGTGATGCTGGGTAATAAATAACAAATTCAAGATAAAGAGTATTTGTGAGTATCTCATTTGCATAATTACTTCCACCTTTCACTGTATTTTGGCAGAAAGAAATGTCTCTTTAAACACAATTGTAAAATGATAGGGATTTGAGAAAGTCCATATGTGGAAACCTACGTTGTAGCTGTGTCCCTCCTGGGCAGCTGAGAGCTCCTTTTCGGCAAACACTGTGACAACAGGTATAAGAGTTAATGTCATCAGCAAGCATCCCAAAATCATTCTTTTTCCATCAATACAATTCTGTATCTCTTTTAATAACATACTCTGATGATGCAGACTAAAATGTGCTCTAGCTTGCCCTTTGATTGTCCCCAAGTGTTCTATTTAGTGATGAAATATTAGTTAGATATTGCTACATGATGTTGGCATAATTAATAGAATGATACAAATGTGATATAGATATCCGTGTTACCCTTCAAGATGAATTGTAACATATATGGTGATCCTCTGACTTTACATCTAGCTCCATCCTCTGGTCAACATTTCAAAGTGTCCAATACTTTGGTTCATGACCAGAGACGTGCAACATGAGCGCCATGCTGTGCGGTCATTGTGAGCGTGTTGCCATCGCAAACGTTAACATCTCAAAATACTTAGACTGAGCTTCAAGCTTATTTCCATTGCAGTGGCGCTCCCAGAAATAACACCCTATTGTCTATCTAGTCCACTATGCTCATTTTATTTGAGCGTTTGAATGCAAAGTGTAAAATGTATACCCTGTATTAATGGTGTTTAATAAGTACCCCCGACCCCGTTCTTGTCCTCCTATTTCTCTCTCTCACAGGACCACCGCCAGAGCTTCTGAAGAGACGGCCCCCCCTCCCACATTCTTTCCACGACCCCCTGTACCCTTCTCGTTCCTTCTCCCCTGCATCCCTTCATCCCTCGACCCCATTCCGCTTCCTTAAAAGCCCCAGTACAAGACTCAGTAAGCCATTTCCACACAACTCAAACACTAACTGAAAGAATTATTCAAATATCATAATCATCATTTTGTCAGGAGTCAGCCCACTCAGCACGTTTCCGGAACTAGCAACCCGTAGCTCGGTGCTATCAGAAAAAGCCAGATAGCAAAGAGCAAGAGGATTTAACACAGATTCTAAACATCTTTAGAAAATCCTTCTGCACCAAAGCATCTCTGAGATATGAGCCAAAGAACACAGCAACATGAATCGATTTAGCGCTTACAGTCACAAATGTTGCTTATCTCTGGCTTTTTAAAAACATTTTTCTTCTTCTAATTAACAAAGATTGCTATATTTGGATGTATTGAACACCATAAGTAATATACAAGTGAAATATATGGTTTGATACATGAGAACATTTAAATTGCCCAAATGCCCATTTCGCCTAATTTATTTGTAATAAAACCTCTCTAACTTTGTTCTGCTACACTTTTTCAAAGTCAAACTTTGCAGAGAGACTGATCACATAGTGTGCTATGATCTCTGCTGTGCTCTGCTGTTTCTGTGCATCCTTCCAAGAGATAATCATCCTGAAAGTGCTTTTTCTTTCTAGGCGAACCTGGAAATTCAACTTTTGCTGTCTTTCATCTTTATTTACTCTTAACCAGTAACACATATAATAATATTTACACTTCTGAACAAAAGCACACATGGTTTGCCTTTATTATAACACCAACATTATTCAAATAGCCTTTGTGGTTGCAGAGATACAGCTTTTTTAGTTTGGGTATGTTATTTCGAGCAGAAACCTAGAAAATAGGTCGGGGCTTAAAAGGTCATTAAGCCAACCCTCTCGTTCCATCTCGCAATAAACCATCTGTAAACTTATATCGCTATTGCCGTGGTCTTTGTTAGTGAACCCTAAAATGGATTATATTCTCAATCTACAACTCACTATGAAGTAAACTGTTGAGTGTGTATTACATGACCCCATAATAGCCAGCTGCTGGCATCGTTACACTTTATTTATTTTACCATGTGGAGCCGTCGTTGTTGATAGTCTCTCCAGCAGGAATAATGGTGTCTTTATCGTAGCAGGGACAGTTTTGTTTGGGCACACAATGCCCCTCCTCGTTCTTGTAGGTTCCCTCGGCACAGCCACAGCCGTCTACTGTGGTGAAGCTGGTCTGGCAGGAGTAGTCAGGTTGGCTGAGGGAACGGCAGGTACGACTGCAGCAGGTCATGTTGTACTCATACACTGTTCCTGCTTGACATGATGTACTCAATGTGCCTAGTGGGGGAGATACGATTGGAGTCTTAGCATGAGAGCCTATCTGCTAGATGAACCCCATTTTGCATGCATGCAAATTGTTACAGATATCAAATGGTGTAATTGCACCTGGCCCTTTTTAACACAGTAAGAATGTTATGAATCTCTTGAAAACACAGCTCCTCCTTATTACTGCAGGAATACAAAATGGTCCTCGGTGTTTTATTTACCACAGATGGTCGCCCTCCAGCCACTGATGTGGATTCCTGCCACTGAACAGGCAAAGACATACGACGAGACCGCAGCACACATGCAGTCCTCAGCCTTCACACAGTTACAGCTGTCATACATGCAGTTCTGTGAGGAGACACAGCAGGCACATTATACAGGGACAATTCTTTTCTTTATTTGTCATTACAGCTTTGTGTGTGCAGACTTACATCATTGAATATGTTGGGGCTAATGACAGAGTGGCAAGGAGCAAACACTCCTTGAGGATCCGTTAGTTTGGAGCACCAGTACTTGGCATAACTCTCTGAGACACAGAAACATACACAGATGAAGCACTTACATCATATGCCCTGAACACAGCATGGTTAACTCTAAACAGTGTTTTGGTCATTTCATTCATATGCTATGCTTCCCAATGATATGACAAACATTACACCATGTGAAGTGACAAGACATTGAGCAGAGTCTAGCTGTACCCTTGCTGGTGCTTTGATGGCAGGGGTGTCCAAAGAGTGCTTTCATGTCGTGGCAGCTGGCTCGAGTTTTCCATGTGTTGGCGAACGCGACTGCGGTGCCTTCCACCAGCCCACTCATCACCATGAAGTCATCACTCATTTTGTTGTTGAAGTTCCCACACATTCCTGATGGGCGAGGTGACACAGAGACGAGCGTTTAACAACAGAAACTCTTTTTACTGAGTATAGCTGCTTGGTATTTGTACTGGAGGCCATTTCCACACAGTAAAGCATTAATGTTGAGCCATACCAGAGAGGGTTCCGTTGAGTGAAGTGTCAGCTGAGATGAAGACCTGCATCACCGGGGACAGCTGGACCATCACTTGAAGGCCCATCTTGAGTTGGATGGCGATGTAGAAGGATGATGGTCTGAAGGCACTCACCTCCGCTGCAGTAGGCAGAACCCAGTGAAAGAAATCAAAGGCTCACCAACTTGTTGCTTGAGATATAAATGTTAAGCTTAAAATCTCTGTATGTTGGATTGGAGCCATCTGTTCATTTATGTGTATCTAACGCATCATTGCAAATTCATAACTTTTTATTCATGTTATACATTTTTTATTCTGACCTTGAGTAAATTGGTTAGGGCTGTAACTAATGACTCGACAAAAAGACTCAGGACCTTTTTTGTTGGAAACAATTAGACTTTACATGCTGTGTGTCTTCTGTAATGTTATTTGAAGTAACTCACGTGTAAACAGAGGAAGCTGAGAAAGAATGTGGTTCACGTAGACCTGCCCAGTTGCCTGAATTTTAATAACCTGACAGATGGAAAGACACACTTTAGATGATATCCAACAGGAGTCCAACAGCATTTGCAAATAATTCTGTGAGGGTTGCACACATTTGACATTATCAGGTAAGCCATCAAAACAATAATACCACACAAACTGCTATGCAAAATAGAAAAGTAGTTGCAAGTTCGACATGGATCTGTTCAACGTTTGTGTGTGTGTGTGTGTGTGTGTGTGTGTGTGTGTGTGTGTGTGTGTGTGTGTGTCTGCATCTGGAGTTTACCACAGAATTGTTGTATAGACTCAGAGTTACAGCTCTGAGGCAGGTCCTTCTGTCATCAAGACCACACTTGACCAGGTCCACCAGCACAGTGAAGAAGCCATCACTTTGCTGCAACACACATTGGGACTTTAATAAGGACTGAAAGAATGACAGCGGGTGACAGTCAAATAGATACCAGCCATACGCAGGATCTGTTTCAGGACATACTCAATAACACAGCACATTCATTACATCATATCATGCAGCATGATCCCACAAACTGCATGACACACATTGGTGGTGCATGTGAACTTCCTTCCACTGCAGTAGCTGGGAAGACACACACCGGACACAAGCTTTCAATCTTGTAATCCTGCCCAGAAAAATCATTGCATTTTAAGAGATTTTCACATGTCATCAGCAAAATTATCTGGAATTATTATCATAATATTCTTAGTTGAGGAAATGTAATTACATATGTATAATAAATGTAATATACATATAAATGTATAATACATATAATAGAATGATTAAAGAATATTTTGTATTAGTATCTATTCATTTACTTGGATACTAATACAGCCTTCCATATAGGGTCCCCTATTCATGCCAATTAAAATGTGTATATTGTAAATGTTTTGGTGTGTGTATGTGTGTGTGTTTGTAATGGTAAATGGACTGTACTTGTAGATCTCTTTTCTAGTCTTCCGACCACTCAAAGCTCTTTAACACGACATGACATCATTCACCCGTTCACACACTGATGGGAGGAGCTAAGGATCCACCTGTCTATCAGGACTAACTAACATTCACACACTGATGGGAGGAGCTAAAGTTCCACCTGTCCATCAGGACTAACTAACATTCAAACACTGATGGGAGGAGCTAAGGTTCCACCTGTCCATCAGCAGTAACTAACATTCACACACTGATGGGAGGAGCTAAGGTTCCACCTGTCCATCAGCAGTAACTAACATTCACACACTGATGGGAGGAGCTAAGGTTCCACCTGTCCATCAGCAGTAACTAACATTCACACACTGATGGGAGGAGCTAAGGTTCCACCTGTCCATCAGGACTAACTAACATTCACACACTGATGGGAGGAGCTAAGGTTCCACCTGTCCATCAGGACTAACTAACATTCACACACTGATGGGAGGAGCTAAGGTTCCACCTGTCCATCAGCAGTAACTAACATTCACACACTGATGGGAGGAGCTAAGGTTCCACCTGTCCATCAGCATTAACTAACATTCACACACTGATGGGAGGAGCTAAGGTTCCACCTGTCCATCAGGACTAACTAACATTCACACACTGATGGGAGGAGCTAAGGTTCCACCTGTCCATCAGCAGTAACTAACATTCACACACTGATGGGAGGAGCTAAGGTTCCACCTGTCCATCAGCAGTAACTAACATTCACACACTGATGGGAGGAGCTAAGGTTCCACCTGTCCATCAGCATTAACTAACATTCACACACTGATGGGAGGAGCTAAGGTTCCACCTGTCCATCAGCATTAACTAACATTCACACACTGATGGGAGGAGCTAAGGTTCCACCTGTCCATCAGCAGTAACTAACATTCACACACTGATGGGAGGAGCTAAGGTTCCACCTGTCCATCAGGACTAACTAACATTCACACACTGATGGGAGGAGCTAAGGTTCCACCTGTCCATCAGGACTAACTAACATTCACACACCGTAGAACAGCTACAGGAGACATTTGGGGTTAAGTGTCTTACCCAAGGACACATCTACATGGGCTAGTGGAGCCGGGGATCGAACCACCGATCCTCTGATTGAAGGACGACCCTACTCACCACCGATCCACAGTCACCCCTATATGTTTGTATCTGATGTGTCTGTCAGCATCTATGCAGTTGGTTTATCAACCCCCCGTCCTTCTGATGGTCCAGTGTGTGTGTGGTTGATCACTCATCATGATGTGAACTACCTTAGCCAGGACGTAGGAGCAGTCCCCATGGAAGGTGTAGTCTTTTCCATCGAAGGTGTTGATGTGAGCCCCGCCCTCCACAGAGCACATTCCTGGACAGTTCTCCTCCGTACACGTCCACTGTCCACTCTCACACACACTGTCAGCACACACACACATACATAAATAATGATTATTTTACCGCTGTGTATTCAAGGTGAATGCATTTAACTGCACTCTATTTGTAGTTGTCCCATAACTGTACATATTCAATCTCACCAGGATCCACAGCTGTAAGAGTAGGACTCTCCTGACTTGTAGATGTTGTTGTTGTGCAGACACGGACACTGGTCCACTGCAACACAGCCAGTGCTACTAATGTCATCCAAGACCGTTCCTGAGGAATTAAGGAGATATGACAATTAGTACTGTCATGAGACGTGATTGTGGTTGTGTCTGCTTGCATCGTGTGTAACCACTGCAGAGTTCAATGCGTGTGGATACCGGCAGGGCAGTGGCAGCCTTCTTTGCCGTGGCTGTGACACGTCTGGCTGGCCTGAGGCGTGGAGCAGCTGTCAGCACATGAACTGCTATACTCCATGTACTCCATGTTGTATGGACATGGCATGTCTGCGGAGACAAACACTTTATTATTGATGTACCAGAAACAAGCAAAATCACTCCAAGTGATTGAGGACCAGTCCAGGGACAGACAATTCAGTGAAGTGCATGTAAGCCATCTTTAGGTGATCACCCTTACAGCAAAATGTAGCATTCCTCCATTGACTGGGCTTGCCACCTGCGTGGGAACACTGTCTGGAGTACTCTGAGATGGTTTTGCAGAGGAAAGACTCAGTGTGGTTTTCATTGTTGCACATATCAGCCATACAGGCTTTTGTGAAGGATTCCAAATCCAGAAGGTTCTGGCAATTACTGAATGAAGCACTGGAGAAGATCTCGTCACAGAATTGCTGAAAAACAAAAATCCGTCAATGGCACAATTAAGTGTTGTATTGTTACCTTGGTAAAAGTGTAATAACCAACCGTTCTTGAATTATTCCATCAAATAAGGTCAGCAAATTTCATCACGGATAAAATGAATGAATATTAAAAAGCTACGTTTTCTGTCTTGGTGGTTCTTTTCAACTTTGGCAGGGATCAGAAAGTATGGGGTATCTCATTCTTCACATCTGTGGCTTCACGAGATGTGTAACGCATGTGTTTGGAGTATTATATGTATAGAGTTACCTTATCGCCACAGCTCAGGACTGGGTTGAGCGCAAGCTCCTCACAACTCTCTGTTGGCTCATTCACATTGTAGGAGTCAGCATAGTCTGTGACAGACAGCTCAGCTCCTAGAGTGCAGTCACACGACAATGCTCATTGTGATTGTTCAATAAAAACATAGAATGCACTTTGTTCCCCTTTTTGGGAATGTTAAACATTTCAAGTCAAAAATTATTAAAAAATGTTCAGTTAAACAAACAGTCAAACAAAAGACAGCATTTATTGAAATATCTTGAAATAGTCATTAGCTCGAAGACCTTCAACCTTGTAAGTGTGTATGTATCCGTAGAGCTAAATATTCTGTCAGTAATAAAGTAAATAATAGTAATTAATAGTAATGTCTTTTTTCCCTGCTTTGAGGTTTCATCAAATCACAGTAGTTGTACTAAGGATATATTTAACACTGATTAAAAAAAAATATATACTTTAATGTCAAAGTGAAAACAAATTGCTATAAATTGATTAAAATAAAGTTAAAATTCATAAAAGCAAACAGGTGGATGGATACTTCAATTATTTAACGTGAATGGAGATATATTATTTATATTTTCATTTTGATATCAAAGTATTAATTTTACTGATCAGTGTAAAACAATTATCTTAAAATCCACTTTAATTCCTGAGATATCCAAAGAGACACAGGACATTTGTGTGCCACTTCCATAAGATGATGCAATGCTAATATTAAGGAATACGCAGTAAATAGGGAGCTTGATGAGTACAAAGAAAAAGGACCTCACCGTCTTTCATGAAATCATTGGTTATGCCGTCATAGTTTCCACAGAGTCCACATGTCTGGTTCCGGTATTTTGTATCTATTTCAATCTGTGAACACGCCCCAATCAAACAGTAGTTATTGGATATTTAGTATACCATTAATCATTCAAAGCTGGTTGTTAAGATGTCAACATGTTATTAATGGATATTTGACCTGTGTAATTATTTCTATGTAATCCATTTTGGAATTTAAGCTGGTCATACTCATGTGCTGTGTGTGAGCTCTGCCATGGACTCTCTCTCGTGGTTTGGATAATTATTAGTAAAGTTTTGCTTCTCCAGCTGGTGCTTGACCTATGGTTTAGGTTATGCTGTGCTCTTCAGGCTTTGCTTATTTGTATTGTTTGCACATTGCTCCAGGACATATCCCACAAACTCCTCCAGTGACCAAACATTGAGGTGAGGCTTCTCCCAATTACCTGAGCCATGGAGGTTACTTTGTTTTAGTGCAGTTCGTCTGCAACGTTTCAACTCAGGTTGGGCCGAGGAAGAAGAACTGATTTTGGTGGATAGCGCCATTGGCATTGTTCAAATGTTTTCACTTAAACTGTGATGGGAGACACATTTAGTTCAATTGTCATAATTATTGAGACCATGAACAGTACATGAAAGTGCTCCAGTACAGACTACTCAAGGCCCGACGTTATTGACTGAAAACAAATGTGTAATTGCTCAAAGTAAAACGGTGTGGAGTTGAAATGAGCACATATCGTTTGTCCTTTAATAAATGGTTCATCTGAACTCCGTAAGAGTATTAGGTATCGTGGCACATGGACTGCTGCTCACCGAGTGCAACACTATGGCTCTTATGTATTTGGTTTCAATAGCTTTTGGACACCGATGGAGTTCTGCAGCAAAAAGGGATGTGATAAATGAAATGATCAAATATTATCAGCCTTATCCTTTTAACAATTAAAACAGTGTGTTTGTTTGCACGTTATGTATGCACACAAAACGAGCATGTACAGAAACAGGTAGAGTCAGATCCTGCTGAGCTGTTTGAGGCAGGCTCACAATGTGTCCTATTTTCAGTGTGTTTAAAAGTCCATGACCTGAGCACAAACAGGACACACACGTGTACATATGAGAGGATGTGCTACATACATCCATGGAGTCATCCAGGTTCCAGATCAATTGAATTCCCATCTTAGCATCAACAGTGATACCAGATGTGGTTCCCATGACAGTCACCCCTGATATGACGTATGGCAGAGACACCCTGCAGCAAACACAGAGAGTTAGTGTGAACATTAGACAGAGAGCAACAGCTGACACAGGAAGTTGTATTCTAATGAGACCAAATAATAACTATATGTACCGTGAAAGTCATAGAGAGTCATGAGTAGCTTAATGCTTCAATCATCTCAGACAGTGCCCCGCCCTCCCAAAGGGATACAGAATAAAAGCATGTATACAATCTGGATACCTTTGTCTTGCTGCTATTTGCTGTTGCAGGCAACACATTTACTGATGATAACCAGGAAATGTAAAACCAAAAAAATAGCTTTGTGATTATGACATTTAGTGATCCTTTAACATACACCAGCTCATTTGATTAAATGTTAATATCTATAATATTGATTAATTCAGCTTGAAATTCTCCAAGCTGGGAATATGTTTTACTACCAGCCACACAGCCTTTGTTTGCACTTCCCTTTAACACACGGTTAAGGTTTGAGAAGGTGTCTGTTTTTAATGCTGCCACTGTAAGGCACTGAAATTGTACATTTTCAAATCCTTTGATTCAATATTTAGACATCCATGTGATTTAGAGATCCTATTCTTGATGTGATTAGGCATATAGATAGGATGAGGTATATACTGAAATGCAATGCGCACAGCCTAAAGACTTTAAAGAGACACAGCTGTAACCAGGGTTAGGGCGAGAGCAAATACTCTGTTTCAGTGCTTCCCTTTCTGTTGATGCACATTCACGGCCCTAAAACCCTTCATCGTCAGCAACCAGTAAGGTTTATCATCTTTAATTTGAGCTGATATCAAACTTGGTCATTTAACATCCAGTAATTATATAAAACTGGGTGGAAGATGGAAGCTGTTCATTGGAATGGATAATATTAATTCAAGACTTTAAAACAAGTAACTGGTGCGTTTTGATTGGGATTGAGGTCATTTTTCTACGAGCAAAACTGTATGTCACCAGAATTATTGGAATGATGATCACATACATTAAAAATCAATACCTAAGTAAAGATGGCTAAAGACGTATCTATGAGTCTTATTGTAGTCAATGGATTTTCATCTTTGATCTTTTTCTGCTTGGGAAAGAATTAAAGAATCTAAAACACTAACAGTCAATTTATTTGCTTTTTTCAAAGCTTTAAATCGTATTACACTTTTTTTCAGCGAATAAAATTGCGGATCGAGATAGTTTATAAAGTTAACTATCGCCATGACTACTGAGCAACCTCTATCCTCTGAGGCATGTGTTTGAAAGCTAGCAAAACAAATGGCCGGACTAGTGTTTTCAAGGTAAAGAACATATTTCTAGTAATTAAAAAAACTATGGTTCCATTCCATTATCCAAACCGCTTATCCTATTGAGGGTCGTAGAGGCGCTGGAGCGATCCCAGCTGACATTGTGAGAAGGCTGGACGGGTCTCCAGTTTATCACAGACAGACAACCATCCACGCTCCAGTTCACCCCTACGGGCAATTTACAGTCTCAAATGAACCTGAGCTGCATGTCTTTGGACTGTGGGAGGAAGTCGGGGAACCCGGAGGGAACCCACGCTGCCACGAGGAGAACGTGCAAACTCCACACAGGATCCTTGGGATCGGGGATTGTAGCTGGGCCCCCTGCTAGTCACTGCACCACCATGCAGCCCTAATACTAACGTACTGAATGTAAATATCTAAAACAGAGATCTTAGGGTGCAACACGGAAGATATGCGGTACAGTGTCTCAGGGATGCATGACTAACTTACGGCTTTTCATCGACGGTCACTGAGCTCTTGGAGAGCTCCACCACTGTTCCTTCAAGCACCATGATGATGTTGCTGATGGTGGGGACATTGTTGACTGTCTTGCGCCTCATCTGGATGTTGAAATGTTCGTAGCTGTCCTTACACTGGGAGGCCACTACATGGTTACAACTTGAGGCCAGCTGGAAGAAATGTCCATCAAAGGTCTTCCAGTGATTTTGTCCCCAAGTCGTGCACACTTGGCCGATGTGATTTGCATCAGCTACAACACAATATTAACATGTCAAAACATCTGTTTAATTAACATGAAGAGTTGAGCAAAAATCTATTTGGGGAATTTGCACAGTTACCTGAACTCAGGCTTAGTGTCTGTAGAGAAGGAATGATGGTTACTGTAGTAAAGGGAAGAAATAATCCATGTTACATTTAGAAATGTTTCCCACAGTAAGTACCAGATGTTCTGTATCAGCTTGTTCTGACACTGAGGCGTACACTCAGTAAACAGTGGCATAGGACACCCCTGAAATCTGATTGGCCACCCCACTATCCTTGATAAACCATCTGCTCGGTCAATCAGAGTTAGTTTGAACCGTTAGACATTATTTCGATACTTTTGTTGGGATTTAGGATTTTTGACTGGGATGGTTGAAATGAATATATATTTTTTGGCTGTGTTGGTATATTTAACATTTAATTACAAAATGTAAAAACAGGAATGTAATAAACGGTAAGATACTGTAATGTTAGTAATGAAAGTCAATATGAGTCGTGTAGACGAATATGTTAAACAAATGCTATTCAGACCACATGAGTTAGTGCCTCACTTGGGCACGAATGCACTGTTGTAGATATAAAACATATAATAACAAGTATTATTTGTATTTCACCTATTACCTATTATAATTTGTAGACAAATGTAAAGGAAATGTAGAAGTTATCGAAAGATGTTAAATATCTCGTTTTCTTTCCTTCAGCTTACACCAATATTAACTTCTGCTCACACCATCCAATTATACTGTATGCAATAAGTGTGAAGCTGTAAGCATTCTTCGTGTAATAACTCACCAGTTTGAGTCAGTGAGCCAACCAGCAGCGTCAGGAAGACGAGCCATGATGTGGATTGAAGTCCCGTGGTCCCCATGTTTGGTCCTGAGGACTGACCCACTGTGAAAGTGCTCACCTGGAGGACAAATCCCTTTATAAAGGTACAGGTGGAGAAGAGAGAGAGAGAAGAGAGAGAGAGAAGAGAGAGAGAGAAGAGAGAGAGAGAGAGAAGAGAGAGAGAGGCAGGTCCAGCTCCAGATATATTCCTTGTGGTTGTCAATTACATATAAAATAAATACCTGACACACACATGGTTACCAGCTTTTACTAGTATTGTTATCCCATCATCACTTCTATCACTGCGCCGAGTAGCTTGTTCACCCAACTTGGTAAATGGTAGAAGAACTTGGATAGCGCCTTTCATGTGTCCACTCAAATTTGTGTGTTAAGTGTCTTGCACAAGGACACACACAGGGATCGAAGCACCGATCTTCAGATTGAAGGACAACCCGCACTAACTCTGAGCCACAGCCATTCCAACATGGCATGATGGGTTAAATGGCTGAATAAGATGGAGCCTTTCTGAAGTTACATCGTTTTGAGTGTAATATTTTAAAAAGCCAATTGTCTACTCGAAACATGTTTTCCTTCACCTTCCCCAAACTCAGTATCCTAATGTATGTGAATATATATATATATATATATATATATATATATATATATATTTATATTTATATATAAATAGCACCTCAATATATGAAACCTGACTGTTTGAGCTTTGTCTTAACACTTGACCTTTCAATTTGTGTGAATAGGCCACATTGTTCAGATGTAAACATGACGTGTGTTGCTCTAAGGAGGTATGAAGGATTATTTGGTATGTGTTGATGTCTCAGGTTAAATAATCCTCATTGACTCAGCTCCCTCAATCCAGGATATGCATCCTGTGGTGCATCTTTGATGCAAATAACTCTGCTCTGCTTTGTTTGTGTTGTGTCAATAATGACCTATATCATGGTCCCTGCTGTGCCTCTCCCTCCTCCCATCCTGTCTTTTTTTCCTTTCGTGTGTTTCGCGTTGGACCCCCGTTTGTCCTGTGTGTGGGTGTATGTGTGTGTCTGCCTGGATGTGGCCAATTAACCTGCACACATGCAACCCATTCACTCATCGAGGACCACAGTATATCTACCCCAGTTCTCCCTCCACTCCTCGCCAGATCTTCTGTCTTCTCACACTGAACAACTACTACTGACAAACCTGTGCTTTCGTCAGCCTCAGTCCCACTGATCCCCTTCGGAACCCCCTGGTCTCAGCCGTACCGACCCAGACGACCACCAGCCCGCTCATGGATTCTTCCTGTCCAGCCTGCAGATGTCAATCCTAGGAGCCAATTTAAGTAACACTGACAACACAGAAAATGTATTGAATGTGGATTTTGATTTCACACTAAGGGATATGTTAATGATTAGCAACAACATTTAATTATTATATTTTTTTATATACATATGTATAGATGTGTATATATACACATGTATATGTATATATACATATGTATATGTATATATATATATGTATATTCATCCATCCATCCATCCATTATCACCCGCTTATCCGGGGTCAGGTCGCGGTGGCAGCAGGTTCAGCAGGCCGACCCAGGCTTCCCTCTCACCCGCAACACTTTCCAGCTCATTCTGGGGGATCCCGAGGCGTTCCAAGGCCAGCCGGGAGATATAATCCCTCCAGCGTGTCCTCGGTCTTCCCCGGGGCCTCCTACCAGTTGGACGTGCCCGGAAAACCTCTAATGGGAGGCGTCCAGGAGGCATCCTGACTAGATGCCCGAACCACCTCAGCTGACTCCTTTGGACACGAAGGAGCAGCGACTCGACTCCAAGCTCCCCCCTGATGTCCGAGCTCCTTACCCTATCTCTAAGGCTGAGCCCGGCCACCCTACGGAGGAAGCTCATTTCGGCCGCTTGTATCCGAGATCTCGTTCTTTCGGTCACGACCCAGAGTTCGTGACCATAGGTGAGGGTTGGAACGTAGACCGACCAGTAAATGAAGAGCTTTGCCTTCCGGCTCAGCTCCCTCTTCACTAAGACGGACCGGTACAGCGCCTGTTTTACTGCTGCAACCGCACCGATCCGCCTGTCGATCTCCCGCTCCACCTTACCCTCACTCGTGAACAAGACCCCGAGATACTTGAACTCCCTCGCTTGGGGTAGGCAGTTTGTCCCCACCTGGAGGGAGCAATCTGCCGGTTTACGGCAGAGCACCATGGCCTCAGATTTGGAGGTGCTAACTCTCATCCCTGCCGCTTCGCACTCGGCTGCAAAACGCCCCAGTGAATGCTGGAGGTCACGGTCCGAGGAGGCAAACAGGACCACATCATCCGCAAACAGCAGAGAGGCGATCCCGAGACTCCCGAACCGGATCCTCTCCGCCCCCTGGCTGCGCCTAGATATCCTGTCCATGAAGGTCACGAACAGGACCGGTGATAAAGGGCAGCCCTGGCGGAGGCCAACACCCACCGGGAACGTGTCTGACTTACTATCGAGGAGATGAACACAGCTCCTACTGCAGGCGTACAGAGACCGGATGGCCCGTGCCAACGGGTCAGGCACCCCATACTCTCGCAGCACCCCCCACAAAAAACCCAGAGGGACCCGGTCGAAAGCCTTCTCCAGGTCTACAAAGCACATGTAAACTGGTTGGGCAAACTCCCAGGACCCCTCCAGTAATCTTGCGAGGGTAAAGAGCTGGTCCACTGTTCCACGACCGGGACGGAATCCGCACTGTTCGTCTTGAATCTGAGGTTCGACAAGTGGTCGGAGCCTCCTCTCCAGCACCCTGGCATAAGCTTTTCCCGGGAGGTTGAGCAGTGTGATACCACGATAGTTCGAGCACACTCTCCGGTCCCCCTTCTTGAAGATGGGAACCACCACCCGGTCTGCCAGTCCATGGGCACTGTTCCCGACCTCCATGCGACACTGAAAAGGCGTGTCAACCAAGACAGCCCAACAATGTCCAGCGCTTTCAGCATCTCAGGGCGGATCTCATCCACCCCTGGCGCCTTGCCACCAAGGAGCTTTTTGACTACCTTAGCGACCTCTGCCAGGGATATGGGTGAAACCACCCCAAAGTCTTCCAGCGCTGCCCCCTCTCCGGGGGACATATTGGCCGGGTTTAGGAGTTCCTCAAAGTGCTCTTTCCACCGTCCGACGATGTCCCCAGTCCGGGTCAGCAGTTCCCCCCCCCCTGCTGAGAACAGCCTGGGGTAGACCCTGCTTTCCCTTCCTGAGCCGTCGGATGGTTTGCCAGAACTTCCTTGAGGCCAACCGAAAGTCCTTCTCCATGGCCTCCCCAAACTCCTCCCATGCCCGAGTTTTAGCCTCCGCGACCATCGCCGCTGCAGCCCTTTTGGCCCGCCGGTACCCGTCAGCTGCTTCAGGAGACCCCTGGGCCAGCCAGGCCCGAAAGGTCTCCTTCTTCAGTTTGACGGCTTCCCTCACCACTGGTGTCCACCACCGGGTTCTCGGGTTGCCGCCACGACAGGCACCGATGACCTTCCGGCCACAGCCCCGAGCAGCCGCGTCCACAATAGAGGCTTTGAACAAGGTCCACTCGGATTCCATGTCCCCAGCCTCCCTCTGGATTTGTGAGAAGTTCTTCCGGAGGTGGGAGTTGAAGACCTCCCGGACAGGATCCTCTGCCAGACGTTCCCAGTTCACCCTCACTACACGTTTGGGCTTGCCAGGTCTTTCTAGCCGACTCCCCTGCCATCTTTTTTTTTTCGGTGCCCCGGTTTTCCTTGTCCGGGCAAGGTAGCTTCAGTCCGTGGGCTGCTTATCATTAGGGTTTATTGAACCGCTCTTAGTCTGGGCTCTCCCCCGAGACCTGTTTGCCTTGGGAGACCCTACCAGGGGCTGATGCCCCGGACAACATAGCTCCCAGGATCACTGAGCCACTCAAACTCCTCCACCACGTTAAGGTGGCGATTCATATACATATGTATATTCAATTTAATTCAATTCAGTTTATTTTGTATAGCCCATTATCAGAAATTACAAATTATCCTCAGAGGGCTTTACAATCTGTACACATACGACATCCCTGACCTTTGACCTCACATCGGATCAGGAAAAACTCCCCAAAAATAACCTTTCACAGGGAAAAAAGTGAAGAAACCTTCAGGAGAGCAACAGAGGAGGATCCCTCTCCCCGGATGGACAGAAGAATAGATGTCATGTGACCAGATGAACAGAGTTACAGAGTTACATAAACACATTACATGAATATGACAATGTATGAATGGAACTCCAATCCATGAAACAGAAGGAGGTAGAGAGGAGCTGGACCAGGGCAAACCTGATTCAGCCCTAACTATAAGCACTATTAAAGAGGAAAGTCTTGAGTCTATTCTTAAATAGGCACGGTTCCTGTTTTTCCTATTTTTATGCTGAGTCAGCTTTGACCTGGGTCACACTGTCCGTACCACCCCGTACTCCTTAGAGTCTTAGGATATTTCCAGAGTGTGTGCGCTCCTTTCTGTTCTCCTTTCGTGGCCTTGATACTAGAATGGATGTTGGGGTATAATGCATGTATTTCTTTATTATTATTGTGATTAACGTTGGTGGTCATCGAGGCTTCATCGTTTACAAATACAAATTGAGATTGATCTTATAAATAGGATTTAAACCAACTTAGTGCAGTACCTGAAATGCCAATCGACTGATCCAGTCTCTATAATAGGATGTCATGATCAATGGTGTCGAACGCAGCACTAAGGTCTAATAATACCACTACGGAGATGAGTCCTTTATCAGCACTAAGGTCTAACAAGACCAGTACAGAGATGAGTCCTTTATCTGATGCAATTAGGAGGTCATTTGTCATTTTTACCAGTGCTGTCTCTGTGCTGTGGTGTTTTCTAAATCCTGACTGAAACTCCTCAAATAAACTATTCTGATGTAGAAAGTCACACAACTGATTTGCGACAACTTTCTCAAGGATCTTAGAGAGGAAGGGAAGGTTAGAGATCGGTCTGTAGTTAGCCAACACCTCTGGATTAAGAGTGGTCTTCTTCAGGAGAGGTTTAATTACAGCTACTTTGAAGGAATGTGGTACATGGCCTGTTAGCAAAGACACATTAACAATATCCAACAGAGAGGTGCCAATTAAAGGCAACACGTCTTTAAGCAGCCTCGTTGGGATGGGGTCTAAGAGACAGGTAGACGGTTTAGAAGTAGAAACCGTTGAAGACAATTGGTCTAGGTTAATGGGAGAAAAGCTATCCAAATATACACCAGGACATACAGCCGTTTCCAAGGCCACTCCTCTTGATGACAGATCGGCAGTAGTTGAGGGCAAGAGAGCATCAATCTTGCCTCTAATAGTTCAAATCTTTTCATTGAAGAAGTTCATGAAGTCATTACTACTGAGGTCTATAGGAATACACGGCTCCACAGAGCTGTGACTCTCTGTCAGCCTGGCTACAGTGCTAAAGAGAACCCTGGGGTTGTTCTTATTTTTCTCTATTACTGATGAGTAATAGGCTGCTCTGGCATTACGGAGAGCCTTATATGTTTTAAGACTATCTCTCCAAACTAAGCGTGATTCTTCCAAATTGGTGGAACGCCATATGGAGCTCTAGCGCAAGTTCAGACAGGAAGTCCAGACCCCTCAGCCCGCCATCTATTCCTCACATTCCTGCCAATCATTCATCACGCATGCTCACTCATTGTTTACTTGCTGTCATTGTTCTGCACCGTCAATCATGACACCAGCTGCGCAGATCAGCTGATCCCCTCTATCCAATAAGCACACGGAAACAATGACACGGCTAGCCAATCATCTTGGTGCTGTCTCATTTAAATATGACTGTCTCTCTACCTTCAGTTCTTTCATGCTGCTGTTGCGCACCCCTCCACCTCCCCATCTCCGCCCAGTCTTCACGCATCCATCAGCTTCATCAACTCATCATTCCATCAGCTCATCACCACCACCAGGTCTGGACTCCATGGGGGGATCTATCTCGTTGCTGATCGGGGCGTCGGCCCTCATTTGCAAATCTCCCGCAGAGTCCAAGCGCCAAAGAATCTGAGACTTCATCATTTCATATCATCTGTTAACAATAAACATTATCATTTCTTTATCTAACTGGTCTCTCCCTGATTGAAATGGTTTCGAGCTTTCGTGAAGTTTGCTTTAGGTCGCAGTGAGTGGGTTTCTGTACTCTGACAGAAGCCAATCGAGTCCAACAATGAGATAACTGCAGCTTATCGTTGGTGTGCAACTTACAGTTGGTGTGGTTCTGATGAACTGCCAGGCCTTGTACATTATTATCTCTGGCAAACTGTATTATGTTCAGAAGCCTCCTGATATCATTGGAGGAATTCCTCCCTTTGATGAAGCCTGTTTGATCAGGATTTACTAATATTGATATTAATGGTTCAAGCCTCAGAGTCAATGCCTTGGCTAAAATCTTCGCGTCTACATTAATGAGCGATATAGGCCTGTAAGACTTCGGGGTCCTTGTTTATTTTTCAAAATCAGGCTAATGTTGACTAGCGACATTGTTTCAGGTAAGTGGTCATTGTGTTAAAGCTGTATTTATAAGTTCTGACTAGATGAGGAGTGAGCTTGTTTTTAAAGGCTCTAAGACCCTGTTTACACGATGGGAAAACGCATATATTTTCATGCATTTTGGCCTTTCATTTACACAAAAACTGAGGTTTTATCACGGAAAACGATCATTTCTAAAATCTCCGGCCAAAGTGGAGATTTCTGAAAACTCTCTTTTTGTGTGTGCGTGTGAACTAGGTCAAACTGAGTTTTAGGTTGTCAAACGTCACAGTATGAGACTAAAAATGCTTCACGTCATGTGAACGTCCGATGTTTACAGTTAGTTTACTTAGGCTACTGATCATGGATGGTGTCAAGGTAGTGCTCATTTGTGCGTTAATGCAAACCCTTTTGGCCTGTTTGTATTTACAAACACAACTGATTTTTTACATCGAGGAGCAGAGGCGAAGAACTGCACAGAGGTCAGCAGTCCTTCTTCAGCTTTCTATACTCCCAAGACGTAGGTACATTGCCTGCCAACGAAAAGGAAGTTGATCGTGTTTTTCGTAGTTGTTGTTGGTTTTGAGAATTCTGATTGGTTTGCATGATTTTATCCTTCTCGTTACACTGCCGACTACAGGTTTGGCATAGTTATGATGGCGCCCGGGGGCGTATTTATGCGGGTTCATATAAACAGAAACTTTGTGTGTACGACGTTATTTTTGAAAACGGACGGGCAGAAATATTCGTTTCCGTAAATACTATGTGTAAATGTGGCCTAAACCAGCGGTCCCCAACCTTTTTTGAGTCACGGACCGGCCTTCATAGTGTGTGGGTCATAAATATGACGTCATAAATATGAATAAAATGTAATAAAATGATACGACCGATGCGACCGGCATAAAAATACAACTCACCATGACGCCGAATTAGTGGGAGCCCTGAGCTTGTTTATCTGCAACGAGCCGGTGTTACGGTTTTTCAAGCGACCGTGTTAACTGGCGACGTAGTTAAGGCAGCTATTGAAAATAGGATGAGAACCCGTAGCTGTCCTCGTGAATGCCGTATTGTTAAATTTTTCAATACAGTGTTAAACCCTCTCATATAAAACTTATATATATATACATATATATATATGTATATATATATATATATATATATATATATATATATATATATATATATGTATATATATATATATATATATATATATATATATATATATATATATATATATGTGTATGTATAAGCGTACCATCAGAAATGTCTTGATAAAATGATCCAAAGGCATCGCGGAGGTGGATTTTTAGGTGTGTGAATTTTCCTTTGTTTTCTAAGAGCATCACAGTAATGATGTTATACATGTCATATACAAAATAAACAGTGTGGTATTCTTGAGGAAAAGCTACGTGTTCTCGTCCTTTTTTCCAAACAGCTGGCGTAATTACGACAACAACGGACGCGTTCGGCTGTAAGTCGCCAGTTAACAGGTGCCATCACGGGTGAGTTCTCCAAAGACGTTTGGTTTTTTTACTCATTTTCTCTCGCTTGTGGGTTTGCATTCACTCACTAGCTTTTCTCAAGAGGTTACTTGTACGTAATACGTGACCTCTTGAGATGTGTGACGTATTTCATGACCTCGTGAGAGGCTAAGACGGATGTATCCGGTCCTTTTTCAAAATAATTTTTTTTTACGACTTTGATAAAAAAAAAAATGTCATTCACTCGTTCTGTGCAACTCGGTACCAACCGACCCGCGGCCCGGGGGTTGGGGATCGCTGCTCTAACCACTCCGCTGGGAAACCATCTGGGCCTGGTGATTTTCCACTGTCCATTAAAGCCATTGCTTCTAATATTTCCTTTTCATCAATTGGTTTCCCCAAAGATTGTTGCTGTTCTTTTGTTAGTGTAGGTCATTTAATTTTAGAAAATAATTTGTCAAGTTCCACTGCTATTAATGTCCGTTTTGTATAATTTGTAAAATGATGAAAAAAACTGAATTGATATTTTTCTTTTCGAAATGTCTTTTCCTTTGATCTCTGATTCCTACTATGGTGTTTTCAACTGGTTCTTTCTGGTTAAGCAGGCAGGCCAAATATTTACTAGCTTTGTTCCCATATTCATACAGTCGTTGCTTTTGATAGAATAAGGATCGAAATGCTTTCTCATTCAGTATTGAATTTAGTGACGCTCTGGTACTGGACTAGACTTATGGGCAAGCTCTGCCTTTTTATAAGTCTGATTCCAGTTCATTCTGCTTCTGAAGTAGTTTTTTTGCAGATTCCCAGAGAAATTCAGGGTTGGTTACACTAGTGTCGTTTATGTCAAAAAATAAAAATGTATTCAACACTGACATAATAACATCTTATTCATACAATTCAGTATATTAATATATTATATATTATATTAATATATATATATATATATATATCATCATATAAATATACAATATAAATCACAAATATATTATATTAAAATATGAATATTGTATAATATAAATCACACATATATATATATATATATATACATAATAGAAAATGTTTATATATTAAGATGCCCCTATGAACCTTGTTAGGGTTAAAGTGTGCCTGTTTTTATCCACCTCTTCATTGTGTTTCTTCACCTCAACCCTGTGTCCGGCATCCAGCTGGTAACAATGTTCACTTTGCCCAATATGGCTGCTTGAGGAGTTCTCATGTGTGTCCTGGTGTTCTCATGTTTTCTTATTCTTCCAACAAGTGCTTCATGTCCCTTACTCCCGTAACTGTCCATACTGGATCTGTCCCTGTTGATTTATGAAGTAAAATACGTAATTAGCACGACAGCATCCAGCTAGCCAAACCTTCCTAGTGTACCAGTCTCTACAGAAGCTTCATGTGCCACTTCCCTTTCGCGCTCGCCGTTGTCATGTCGTTAAAAAAGTGCCTGACGAGAACGCGCAGCTTTGGCCCAAAGCTGAATCTATTTTAGGACACGGATAGGCTAAATTGTGTATTACTCATTTATATCTTTAATCAGTAATAGGCTAAACTGCTTCTTAGACCTGTGTCTGTTGGGCCAAAAATATTCGGCCCCAGCTGCAGCTGAGACATGCAGACAGGCAGAGAAGACGTGCAGGAAAAGCACATGTTTTGTGCAGATATCCTATTTTACAAATATTACTGGGTATATTCCATGTTTCTAAAAAACAAATATTGACAATTTGTATAATTTATTAATATTATAATTATTTTTTCATTTGTTGTGGCTCAAGGCGGGGCCAGACCCCGTGGCCCTCTATTGGCCAACCGCCACTGGTTATCCCCCTCTGTGTGTTCGGGCAGATTGATGACCTTTATGTTGTTGGTCTGGACCGGTTCTCCTGGTCATCCACCCAGGTCATTGACCTTTTATGTTGTTGGTCTGGACCGGTTCTCCTTGTCCTCCAGCCGGGTCATTGACCTTTATGTTGTTGGTCTGGACCGGTTCTCCTGGCCTCCAGCCGGGTCATTGACCTTTTATGTTGTTGGTCTGGACCGGTTCTCCTGGTCATCCACCCAGGTCATTGACCTTTATGTTGTTGTCTGGACCGGTTCTCCTTGTCCTCCAGCCGGGTCATTGACCTTTATGTTGTTGGTCTGGACCGGTTCTCCTGGCCTCCAGCCGGGTCATTGACCTTTATGTTGTTGGTCTGGACCGGTTCTCCTGGTCATCCACCCAGGTCATTGACCTTTATGTTGTTGTCTGGACCGGTTCTCCTTGTCCTCCAGCCGGGTCATTGACCTTTATGTTGTTGGTCTGGACCGGTTCTCCTGGCCTCCAGCCGGGTCATTGACCTTTATGTTGTTGGTCTGGACCGGTTCTCCTGGCCTCCAGCCGGGTCATTGACCTTTATGTTGTTGGTCTGGACCGGTTCTTCTGGCCTCCAGCCGGGTCATTGACCTTTATGTTGTTGGTCTGGACCGGTTCTCCTGGCCTCCAGCCGGGTCATTGACCTTTATGTTGTTGGTCTGGACCGGTTCTCCTGGCATCCAGCCGGGTCATTGACCTTTATGTTGTTGGTCTGGACCGGTTCTTCTGGCCTCCAGCCGGGTCATTGACCTTTATGTTGTTGGTCTGGACCGGTTCTCCTGGCCTCCAGCCGGGTCATTGACCTTTATGTTGTTGGTCTGGACCGGTTCTCCTGGCCTCCAGCCGGGTCATTGACCTTTATGTTGTTGGTCTGGACCGGTTCTCCTGGCCTCCAGCCGGGTCATTGACCTTTATGTTGTTGGTCTGGACCGGTTCTTCTGGCCTCCAGCCGGGTCATTGACCTTTATGTTGTTGGTCTGGACCGGTTCTCCTGGCCTCCAGCCGGGTCATTGACCTTTATGTTGTTGGTCTGGACCGGTTCTCCTGGCCTCCAGCTGGGTCATTGACCTTTATGTTGTTGGTCTGGACCGGTTATCCTTGTTCTCCAGCCGGGTCATTGGCCTTTATGTTGTTGGTCTGGATTGGCTCTCCTGGTCCTCCAGCTGGGTCATGGTCTCAGTTAGCAGTGTCTCAGTGAGTTTGAGTAGCTGTGACACCGAATCAGATATTCTTTGTTCTGCTTCGTCCACTCTTTTCTTCACACACCGACATCACCAATTTAGCTATTTGGTCGAGTTTTATATCCAGACTGGAGCTGTATTTCTTAAATACTGCTTCACTTTTCTTCTCCACCAGGCCATCAATCTGCTCGCCTTCCGCCATGTTGTCGGAGGCGGTGGTCTCTTTTTCGGGCTGAGTTCTTCGAAGTCGGGAACGTCCAGTTTTTTTTTTTCAGTTGTTTTCCCCCAAATATCATGCAGTGACATTAATACTTCGGTCGACCTGTTTTATTAATGTTAATCTATACCTGAAATGTTCAATAAAGTGTTCAGTCCAGGAGCTCCTACTTCCTTCGCATTACGTGGCCGTCTCAAGTTTAGTATTTTGAACACATGAGATTTAATACGTGAATATTGAGCCAAAGAGATAATTGGCATTAATGCTTGTAAATAACAAAAATAATTGAGAAAAAGTTTAATGAATAATATGACAGAACTGACACTGTCAGAGCAAATATTCGTAATTATGAGAACTATGTTCCATCCTTAAACATTTTATCAAACAGAAACCATTCCAATGATATCACATGATATCTCTTATGTTATGTTGATCTATGTGCTAGATAAATTCATGTCTTTATTAATTGTACTGTCTAGATTGACTCAGAGTGCTTTCAAGTTGGAGACTTTAAATGGTTCATGCATATTCAATTCAGTTTATTTTGTTTAGCCAAATTATCCTCAGAGGGCTTTACAATCTGTACACATACAACATCCCTGACCTTTGACCTCACATCGGATCAGGAAACACTCCCAAAAAAACAGAAAAAAACTTTCACAGGGGAAAAAGGGAAGAAAACTTCAGGAGAGCAACAGAGGAGGATCCCTCTCCCCGGATGGACAGAAGAATAGATGTCATGTGTACAGAATCAACAGCATTACATAGTTACATATGTAGCCCCCCCTCTCAGTTGCTGTTTTAGTCAGGGTCCTCCTACTTTCCCCCTGTTTGCATGGGAGGTGCACTGAAAGAGGGTCTACTCAAATTCTCACTATAGATTACTGTTGGTGTGGGCTCAACTCCCATGCATTTATATAAATATATATCCCGGGTTAAACTCCTCGTGTCCTTTATAAATATAGCGGGTTGCTAAACCTGGAATTATATCAAGACACGTAAACATTTATTCTTATACAAAACAATACGCATAACAGAAACACACCCTCATCCCCGGGCGTTAACAGTCTGTGCTAGGGTACCCTAGGCTGGCGCGCTTGTTGGAGCTCAGGTTAATCCTCCTTATCTGCGGGGTCAGTACTCACGGTCCCCAGAGAGAGCGAGTGATGCAATCCCACTAAAACCAGCTGGTCCCCTCTGGAAGCGCGATGATCCCCGGAACCTCCGTCCTGCCTCCCCTCTTCTCGCCGGCTACGTCGTCCTCCAGGAACCCCTCACGGGTTAACCGTCAGCTGGTCCGCCGCACTCCGACCGCGCTTTCAACCCGGCTCACTGTCCTCCGTGTAGCTGCTCCTCAACGCCAATCCCAAACCCTCCGTTCACTCTTCCGCTAACACACCTGTTCCCCCACTCTCGAAATCATCACTCGAACTCTAGCTTCACCTCCCCTTTATCTTCACTCACCTCCCTCCTTCTGATTGGCTCCCCACACTCTGGACACCTGAACCAGCCCAGAAAAGTCAGGACACAACAGAACTCATAACAAAACGCACCACCACACACGTAATCAAATCAGCAGGGCGCTACATTCTCGCCCCACAAAAAAAATGAGCATGCCCTCATGCTATTTACCAATACATACATTTAAAAGTTAACAGCGATAATGAACAGGTTACAAACATTCCCTTGGACCTATCCACTTGTGTCAAGTGCTTTTATATCTGTTAATGGGAGATGAGGATGAGCAATCTTTCTTTTCAGCAGCCTTAACTAGGGTGGCGCTATAGGTACTGACGGCTACTGATATCGGGCTCCCTAGCCAGCAGTAGGTTAGTCTGTCTGGTACCCTTCTTAATCTTTTAGGTCGGGTTGCCTCGTCTAAACTTTCTGTCACACTGTCTTGTCTCTCAGTCGTTTCATTTATCTTCAGTGTCTCAGTGTCCGTTTCAGCTTTAACAATGATTGTAGCAGACCCGTCTTGAACCCAGGGTTCCTCCTCAGCCTCTACAGGTTCGCCTACGGGTTCTGGAGCTGTGGTCTCCATCAGTGAGAGACTTGATAAGGCACTTAAATCTGAATCCTGAGAGGAAAAATCAGGGTGTTCATCGCTCGGAGGGTTGGGGTTCTTTGACTCTAGTGATAGATTATAGTCAACCCATACACCCATTTCATCATCTTCGGAGTCATTCGGTTGTCAGATTTAGGCGCCGGTAAAGACGAGAAATCTTGATTCTCAGTTGTCTTGGCCTTAAGCCTTTTACTGACTCTCTGTTTGGGTTTTGGTGGCTCTTCCTTCTTAAGTTGAAACTGCACCTCCTTTCCAACAGGCAAAATATGATTCCGATGCAATAACTTTTCGGGGCCCTGCCCACTTTCTGGTTTTAATTTGAACACGGGCAAACCAGGCAGTTGACTGTCCACAATATAAGGCACCACCTTCCAACGATCAGCAAGCTTGTTTTTCCTTGTAATCCAAGATTTCGGATCAAAACCCTGTCCCCAGAGACCAAGGGACAGTAACGCACTCTCTGATCATAACGTTGCTTATTCCAGGCATTCTTTCTCCCTGCCCTACTCTCAGCCAACTGATAGGCTGCTTGCAGATCATGTTTCATATTTTTAACATACCTCAAGTAGGATTTTATGGAGTTGCCATCACTGGAGACTCCAAAGGCCACATCTACAGGCAGTCTGGCTTCTTGCCCCAAACATTAGGAAGTATGGAGTATGGCCTGTTGATTCAACGTGCAATTGTACGCGTGAACAAGATGGCTTATGTGTCTACTCCACTTGCTTTTGTCTGCTGGTTCCAGGGTTCCCAGCATATCCAGCAGAGTTCTGTTGAACCGCTCCGGCTGTGGATCACCCTGTGGGTGATAGGGGGTAGTTCGGGATTTCTTTATGCCAAGCATGGTCAACAGTTCACGGATTAGCCGACTTTCAAAATCTCTGCCCTGGTCTGAGTGTACTCTCCATGGCAGACCATAGTGAACAAAGTACTGTTCCCACAGAACTTTGGCGACTGTTAATGCCTTCTGATCTTTCATCGTAAAAGCTTGAGCATATCGGGTGTAATGATCCGTAATCACAAGCACATTGCAAATGTTTCGGGAGTCAGGCTCAATTGCCAAAAAATCTATACAGACAAGATCCATCGGATGTTTGTGAAATCCCCCTCTCAAAGTACCAGTATTATGTTCTGGAGGAATCAGGACCCACTCTCACTCTCTCTCTCCCCCCAACATGCACTCTTTAGCAGGGACACAACAGCAGAAAACAGGGCCCTGGTTCTCCAGGATCCACTCTTTCACTCTCTCTCCCCCAACATGCACTCACCAGCAGGGGAACAACAGCACACACCATGCCCTGGTTCTCCAGGACCCACCCTCACACTCTCTCATCCCCAACATGCACTCAGCAGCAGGGGAACAACAGCACACACCATGCCCTGGTTCTCCAGGACCCACTCTCACACTATCTCTCCCCCAAACATGCACTCACCAGCAGGGGAACAACAGCACACACCATGCCCTGGTTCTCCAGGACCCACTCTCACACTATCTCTCCCCCAAACATGCACTCACCAGCAGGGGAACAACAGCACACAGCATGCCATGGTTCAAGTGTTACGAGGCTACGGGCCTCCACCAGAGTTTCCTCTGGCTTCGCCCTGCCCAGGCATAGTTCAACATCTTTTGGGTCCTATCGCACGCGCTCACGCTCCACCTCCCCAATGGTGCGGGAGAGACGGGCCGGTGGTGCACCCGACCCCTGGGGGCCGGGATCCCACCTCGGCCGGCGTGTGCCGCCCCTCACTTTTATTGCGCCACAGGGTTTTGATTCACCATCTGACTCACGCGTGCGTTAGACTCCTTGTTCCGTGTTTCAAGATGGGTCGGGTTGGTTGCCAACATCGCCGCAGACCCCTGCCCAGGTCGCACCCGCAAGGCCCGGAGGCCTCCACGGGGGCCCAACGCCAAGCAAGTGCTCACCTCACCCACTGCGGGGCAACGGCACAGGTCGGCGGGGTCGGTGAAGGACAACTGGGAAGACGGGGCGCCTTGGTCTCGCTACAATGGTTCACCCAGGGAAGTACGCAAGGGGGGACGCCCCCTGCCCACCAGAACACCGAAATGAGGCCGGCCGGCAGGGGCCCTTCGATGGAGGGTCACATTTGCGATTCGGTCAAAGTGGAGACAAAAGACTTGGCACAGGACCGGCATGGCACACAGGGACAAGGAACAAAATCGGGATATGAGAAACCTTCTCATATTTACCTGTCCCTCTCGAAATACTTTTTCGAGTTCGCAGAGCTCCAGAGAAAAGTCAAGTTTTGACCATCTCCACCAGCTCTCTTTTTCGGATGCCCCTTCTCCAAAAGTCCCTCTTAAAATCATGATAGAGCATTTTTTTTAAACTGGGTTTCTGATTTCGTGCGAGAGGTGGCTTGGTGACACCTTATCAAATAGGCGCACAGGGACAAGGAACGAAATCCAGATATGAGAAATCTTCTCATATTTACCTGTCCAAAGGGTTTCGTGCTTGTAGCTCCTTCACTTCGAGCTAAATCACGACTGTTTGCTGTGCTGGCTCCCCATTGACATCAGGACAGCAGAAAGTCTCTACATCTTCCGGCACAAACTAAAAACACATCTCTTTCGACTATACCTTGAATAGGTAGCATTTAAATGCCGTAGTAGCACTTAAATGTCCCTTACCGATAGCACTTCAGTAGCACTTAAATGGCACTTACGGATAGTACTTTGTAGTTTGACTTTATTGAAGAAATTGTACTTGCTTGATTCTTGTTGTTCTGAGTTTGGACTCACGGTTTAATGCACTTATTGTAAGTCGCTTTGGATAAAAGCGTCAGCTAAATGACATGTAATGTAATGTAATGTAATGTGCCCCTGGTGATGTTTATTTTTTTCATTTTCTTTGTCACCATCTAGTGGCCGAGGGCTGCATCGCACCTGGATTTTGTTTTGTTTTTTGCTTTATCGCCCCCTAGTGGCTGAGGGCTGCATTGCGCCGGTTTTCTTTTTTGCTTTTTCACACTTTTCGATGCCATTCGGTGGGGATCCAATGGATTTCGATGCAACCAAGGAGGGATTTGCACGTTTCAATGCTCTTGACACCCACACATGCTCTGACACCCACAGATGCCCCGATGGTGCCCACTTTTACCCAGGCAAGTGGGCCTGATCCATGGGTGTTTTTAGACCCAGATTTTAGACCCAGATTACAGCCAAACTACCCAGAATTAAGGACCCGAGTCCCAGGTTCAAACAGTGGACCTGCTGGGTGAAGGACGGCTGTCTTAACCATCATACCACCAGCAGATCTGGGAAAAGAGGACGCCCAGCTGAGTGTGTTCCCTAGCTCCACCTATGCTGCAAAAGGTAAAGGAGGAGCTCCAGGAATGGAGGGAAATGGCATTATCGAGAGGGTGACAGCCCACGGACTGGTTTGCACCCATGATGCCAGTCTTGAAGAAGAGCACAGGTAAAGCCTGCATCTGTGTTGCTCTCAAGAGGCTGAACGAGGCTGTGAAAAGAAAACAGTATATCCTGCCTACTACTGATGAGATTACAGCAAAGCTGAGTGGGTCCACTGTCTTCTCTTCGCTCGATGCCGCCAGTGGGTTCTTCCAGATACCGTTGCATCCAGACAGCTGTAAGCTCACTACCTTCATTACGCCATTTGGCAGATTCAACTTCAAGCAGCTACCGTTCGGAATAACGAATTTACCGGATATCTTCCAGAGGAAGATGATGGAGACCCTGCAGGGGCTGGAGGGTGTTGAGGTCTTCATGGACGACATTCTGGTCTATGAGTGCCACGGAGAAGGAGCATGATGGTCACCTGGAGAAGGTAATGCAGCGCATAGAGACAGCTGGTCTGAAGCTAAATCGCGAGAAGTGCTCCATCAGGCAGAGTCAGCTGCGGTTACTCAGGCATCTCATTGACCGGTCCGGAATCTGGCCTAACCTCGACAAAGTGGAAGCTATTCGGCAGCTGTCACCACCAGCAGACATGAACAAGTTGCGAAGGATACTGGGAATGGTGAATTATCTCGGAAGATACATCCCCAAACTCTCAACGGTAGGACTCGCTTTCAATGATTTGAGCAAGCCCACGGCTGTGTCAGCGGACGTAGTTATGGACTGGGGAGTGTACTCCTTCAGCTCCACGGGGAGCAGTGGAAACCTGTGGCATATTGCTCCAGACGCCTCACTGAAGCAGAAACATGCTACGCCCAAATAGAAAAGGAAGGTCTGGCTGGTGTTTGGGCATGCGAGAAATTCGACAGATACCTCAATGGACTGGAGCAGTTCAAGCTAATCACTGACCACAAACCGCTAGTGCCTCTCATTAACATCCGCAGCCTGGAGATTGTACCTATACGATGTCAGCGTCTCCTCATGAGGCTCATGAGATTCAAACCAGTGGCAGAGTATGCTCCAGGGAAAATTCTGATCATCGCGGACACCCTGTCACACAGTCCACTGACCAGCACGTGCGCAGAGACAGACACACACAGTGAGGTGGCATGCTACGTGGCTAGTGTAGTAGAGGGGATCCCTGCGTTAGAAAGCAAGATGGATGAAATCAAAATGGCGTCAATAGCCAACGCCAAACTGCAGTCAGTTGTGAAGCTCATAAAGAAAGGATGGCCTGAACAGTTAAGCAATGTGCCCATGGACGCGAGAGAGTACGTCCAAGTGAAATCAGAGCTATCAGAACACAATGGCCTTGTCCTCAGAGGAAATAGGATTGTCGTGCCAAAGCCAATGAGAGGTGAGATCCTTCAGAAAATTCACGAAGGGCACCAGGGCCTAGTCAAATGTAGGGAGAGAGCATGCTCATCTGTGTGGTGGCCCAGACTCTCTGCGGAGATAAGCAAGCTCATAACGTCATGTCAGGTGTGCTGTGAACTGAAAAGAAAACAACAAAAGGAACCTCTCATCTCCACACTGCTTCTGGAGCGACCCTGGAAGAGAATTGCAATGGGCCTTTGTGAGCACAACCACCACAACTACCTAGTAATCTCTGATTATTACTCCAGGTTTCTAGAGATACTGCAGCTGCCCTCAACAACAAGTGCACAAGTTATACAAAGACTGAAAACAGTCTTCGCCAGGTTTGGCATTCGAGATGAGGTGGTGAGCGATAATGGACCCCAATTTTCAAGTGCGGAGTTCAAGGAGTGCGCGAGGCAGCTGGACTTCAAGCATTACACATCCAGCCCTCACCACCCACAGGGCAATGGGCACGCAGAGAGAGCCGTACAGACGGCAAATAAAATTCTCAAGCAAAAAGATCCTGTGATCCACCACAGGCTTTAGTCCAGCAGAGCTGTTGATGGGGAGGAAAATCAGAACAACACTCCCCACTCTGGAGAAAAATCTCCTACCCAAATGGCCCAGCAGGACAGCTGTGAAAGAGAGAGACGGGAGGGAAAAGGCTAAACAGGCTCACTACTTCAACCGCCGTCATGGAGAGAGGCTCTTACCTGCCCTGCAACCAGGAGATGTTGTAATCTCCAAGTTGGACCATGAAAAGTCATGGTCTTTGCCAGCGGTGATCTCAAGTGAGAGCACCACCCCGAGATCCTTCGTCATCAGGACGCAGCATGGAGCAGAGCTCCGTCACCTCCAACCAGTGCCGGTTCCCCACCCCATCCCAGCAGCGCACGGGGAGATCACAGGGACAGACACACACTCTGACGGAGCCACCATGTTAGAGACCGCTCCTGTCAGTCAGAGTGTGGCTACAACAACAATCCCTCTACCGGGTCAGACTGGGACCAGATCTGGACGGGTGATGCAAGCAAGTCGACAGGCTTGACCTGTAGATAAGTGCAGATCATATGGCCTGGAGGGGGGGGAACGTTGTACTGATATTGGTTTTGTAAATGTTTATCTGTTGGTGATTGGAATGAGACCCGTGTTTGTTGAAATGTCTCCAATTAAGTAAATCTTGGTTTATGCTATGTGCTGTTTGAATAGCAATTTCCAGTTAAAGTGTTCCTTTGATGTTATTGACATAACACTCAAAAGAGGGGGAGATGTCATATACGGTAGTCTATGAAGTCATATATGGTAGGCTTATGCGCTTGCGCATATACTGGGGGTTATACGGGAGTGGAGTTATGCATGTAAAGGAGACAGACGGTGATCCATTAAAACCTGTTGAGCAGACTAAGAAGCCTCTATTGCATTGATTTACAATTTCGATCCTTATTCTATCAAAAGCAACGACTGTATGAATATGGGAACAAAGCTAGTATTTGGCTAAATATTTGGCCTGCCTGCTTAACCAGAAATAAAATTACAACACCATAGTAGGAATCAGAGATCAGAGGAAAAGACATTTACATTTTTTTGGGAAAAATCAATTGTTTTTTTTAATCATTTTACAAATCATTATAAAAGCATATGGCGTTCCACCAATCTGGAAGAATCACGCTTAGTTTGGAGAGACAGCCTTAAAACATATAAAAAGGCTCTCCGTAATGCCAGAGCAGCCTATTACTCATCAGTAATAGAGAAAAATAAGAACAACCCCAGGGTTCTCTTTAGCACTGTAGCCAGGCTGACAGAGAGTCACAGCTCTGTGGAGCCGTGTATTCCTATAGACCTCAGTAGTAATGACTTCATGAACTTCTTCAATGAAAAGATTTTAACTATTAGAGGCAAGATTGATGATCTCTTGCCCTCAACTACTGCCGATCTGTCATCAAGAGGAGTGGCCTTGGAAACGGCTGTATGCCCTGGTGTATATTTGGATAGCTTTTCTCCCATTAACCTAGACCAATTGTCTTCAACGGTTTCTACTTCTAAACCGTCTACCTGTCTCTTGGACCCCATCCCAACGAGGCTGCTTAAAGACGTGTTGCCTTTAATTGGCACCTCTCTGTTGGATATTGTTAATGTGTCTTTGCTAACAGGCCATGTACCACATTCCTTCAAAGTAGCTGTAATTAAACCTCTCCTGAAAAAGCCCACTCTTAATCCAGAGGTGTTGGCTAACTACAGACCGATCTCTAACCTTCCCTTCCTCTCTAAGATCCTTGAGAAAGTAGTCGCAAATCAGTTGTGTGACTTTCTACATCAGAATAGTTTATTTGAGGAGTTTCAGTCAGGATTTAGAAAACACCACAGAGACAGCACTGGTGAAAATTACAAATGACCTCCTAATTGCATCAGATAAAGGACTCATCTCTGTACTGGTCTTGTTAGACCTTAGTGCTGATAAAGGATTCATCTCTGTACTGGTCTTGTTAGACCTTAGTGCTGATAAAGGATTCATCTCTGTACTGGTCTTGTTAGACCTTAGTGCTGATAAAGGACTCATCTCTGTACTGGTCTTGTTAGACCTTAGAGCTGATAAAGGATTCATCTCTGTACTGGTCTTGTTAGACCTTAGTGCTGATAAAGGACTCATCTCCGTACTTGTCTTGTTAGACCTTAGTGCTGATAAAGGACTCATCTCCGTACTGGTATTATTAGACCTTAGTGCTGCGTTCGACACCATTGATCATGACATCCTATTACAGAGACTGGATCAGTCGATTGGCATTTCAGGTACCGCACTAAGTTGGTTTAAATCCTATTCATCAGATCGATCTCAATTTGTATTTGTAAACGATGAAGCCTCATTGACCACCAACATTAATCACGGAGTTCCACAAGGTTCTGTGCTTGGACCAATTTTTATTTACCTTATATATGCTTCCTTTGGGCAACATTATCAGGAAACACTCCATAAACTTTCATTGCTATGCAGATGATACTCAAATATATCTATCGATCAAACCAGAGGAGACCAACCAGCTCGCTAAACTTCAAGAATGTCTTAAAGACATAAAAACATGGATGACCTGCAACTTCCTGATGTTAAACTCAGACAAAACTGAAGTTATTTTACTGGCCCTGAACACCTCAGAGATCAATTATCTGGTGATGTGGTTTCTGTAGATGGCATTGCCCTGGCATCCAACACCACTGTAAAGAATCTCTAGTTATCTTTGATCAGGAAATGTCCTTTAGCAAATCTCAAGAACTGCATTTTTTCATCTACCGTAACATTTCAAAAATCAGGCACATCTCATCTCAAAAAGATGCAGAAAAGCTGGTTCACGTGTTTGTTACTTCTAGACTAGATTACTCCAACTCCTTATTATCAGGCTGCTCTAATAAGTCTCTTAAATCCCTCCAGTTGATCCAGAATGCTGCAGCTCGTGTACTCACAAAAACTAAGAAAAGAGATCACATGACTCCTGTATTAGCTGCTCTGCACTGGCTCCCTGTAAAATCAAGAATCACATTTAAAATTCTTCTCCTCACCTACAAAGCCTTGATTGGTGATGCACCATCATATCTTAAGGAGCTTGTAGTACCATATTGCCCCACTAGAGAGCTGCGCTCACTAAATGCGGGGCTACTTGTGGTTCCTAGAGTCCTAAAAAGTAGGATGGGAGCCAGAGCCTTCAGTTATCAAGCTCCTCTTTTATGGAACCAGCTTCCACTTTCAGTCCTGGAGGCAGACACAGTCACCTCATTTAAGAATAGACTTAAGACTTTCCTCTTTAATAGTGCTTATAGTTAGGGCTGAATCAGGTTTGCCCTGGTCCAGCCCCTTGATATGCTGCTATAGGCTTATAGGCTGCTGGGGGATGTTTTAGGATACACTGAGCACCTATCTCCTCTTCTCTCTCTCCTTATGGATGAATTTACATCTCTCCATTGCACCTTATTAACTCTGCTTCCTCCCCGGAGTCGTTGTGACTTCACGTCTCATAGGGTCCATTGGACCTGGAGGTGTCTGATGCTGGTGAGCCGGCCTCCTGCCCTGGCCCTGCTGATGCACCCCGCCCCCCTCTACCTCCTTCTGTTTCGTGGATTGTGGAGGTCTGGATCGTGTTCTATGCCTACTACGAATTATTCATACATTCTGTCATATTCATTGAATGTTTATGTAACTATAACTCTGTTCATTCTGTACACATGACATCTATTGCTTCTGTCCATCCGTGGAGAGGGATCCTCCTCTGTTGCTCTCCTGAAGGTGTCTTCCCTTTTTTCCCCCTGAAAGTGTTTCTTCTATTTCTTGGGAGTTGTTCCTGATCCGATGTGAGGTCCTGGGACAGGGATGTCGTATGTGTACAGATTGTAAAGCCCTCTGAGGCAAATTTGTTCAACAGCTGGTCTGATGTGGTACATTTTGCTCTGAGACACAAGTCAAACTTGTCTACTATCTGCCGTGCATGAACATGTGTTTAAGTGCTCAGGAATGTAAGTGTGGGTATTGGGACAGAGCCATAGTCTGACTGAGCACATTCAATGTGGAGTTTATTGACTTCTTGTAAAGTGTGCAGTAATTATGTTTTCATCAAGTGCTGGGCAGGAAACTGTTGAACTATGTGATATCAAGATAAGTCAGTGAGTGCTCCTGGGAACAGCAACAATTTATACACAACATTAAATGACAACAATATATTCTTTCTGAGATTTTAATATAAAAGAAATCATTCATTACTGTTAGCTGTTGTGTTACATGTAGTGTGATGACGTGTCAGCAGGAGTAATTCTATACGTAATACAAAAAGTACAATGTTACCCTGAGACATAAACCTCCCACAATATTAAAAGTTTAGTAAAGTCCAGCAGATACAATTCAGCCAGTTAGGACTCATCACTGGAGACAGATCCAAGGTCAGCTGTAGGTGGTCATACGTCTGTGGATTTGCTACGTTTAATTTCACTGAAATAAGAACAAAAACACACATTATAGAGTAATGAGAAAGATTGTGGAGCCACACTGGTGTCATTGTAAAACTGTGATGTTGTTATGAAAAGGTCAAACTGGCAGGTGGGATAAGAGGATCTACGGAGATGTAAGAAAGTCTCTCTTTTCAAAACATGTTAGGAACACCAATCTCCTAGATTTGATTTTACGGTTGAATAAAGTAATGCCATTAACAAAATACTTTTCAAGCCATAAACTATGTTCAAAAGTATGCAGTGGTTGTTTTGCTAACATGCGCAATGTTACAATGCTAACATGTTAATGTTTAACAAGTGACTTAACAATGTTCACTCACTTTAGTGTATTAGCATGCCAACATTTGCCAAAGATCGGCAAAAGTAGACAGAAGTATTGGACACATTAAAATGTTGACCTGATGATGTCGCCAGTTGAAAAGTCAGAGGATCACCAAAGTGATCACAATTCATCCTGAGGGGAACATGAATGTCTGAACCATATTGTATCACCATCAAATCAATAGATATTTCAGTGTGGACCAAAGTGAAAGACAGACAGTTGATGGATGGCAATGCCTTTCTGTCAAAGAGCTGCTTACATGACTCACAATCACAGCATTCATTTATGTCACCCGTTTGGTCACAAAGACTGCAATCCAAACTATAGCAATAACGACCACCTGCTCTCTGTCCACTGTCTCCTGTTTCTCTTAGCTGTCGATGTCATACCGCTTTAGGAGATGTTGTGACAGTGTTCCCAAAACGTGGTTGTGTATTTTCAGAGCTTTAGCTTCATGTCTTCACCCTTGTCCTGTGGTACTGTTGACTTACCGTAGCTCCTCCTTCAGCCGAGCCAGTTTGTCAATCAGCCGATCATTCTTCACATGGATGGGATTGTTGGGGACGAACCAGGCCGCTATAAACTTGCACACCACCACGACATGCTGTAGAAAAACACACAGAAACTATTTCACTTCAGAAAAAAAAAACGCCTGTGCAAAATCTGGAGTACAAACCTCAAACAAGATGACGAAGGCAAAGCGCACAGCCAAGACCAACCAGAACTGAGAAGTCAGAGTGTAGTCCTCATCACTCCTGTAGTCTCTGTAGCTGTACGCACACAGACAGTTTGTCCTGTTAACCAGATCTGTGACCCATTTTTCTGTTATGTTTGGATAGAGCAGAGTAACACTAAGGTCTCCTCACCTGCACTGTGTAACATTGAAGCCGCCGCCAGTGATCATCTGATCTGGAAGAAAGTCGTCTCTAACTGCCATGTGAGACACAACAGCTGTGGACAAAGTGTCATTGATGTAGCCCTGCATGCAGCTGCAACAAGAGCACAACACACTTATGAGTTGCAGCACAGTCAGCTGATGCGTTATCAGGTGATTCTTCCAGCTGTAATATGACTGACTGTGTGTGAGTGCTTCCATTAGCACAGGGGCCATAACGGTAACGGTAGACGAGGCGCGGAACGAAGTCTGATGAGACCCCGATGACCAGACCATTAGCAATCACTGCTAACACACCGATGGCCTCCAACACCTTCGTCCACACACCTGTACACGGGAGACACCATTGTTACACACACACACACACACACACACACACACCTGTACACGGGAGACAGCATTGTTACACACACACACACACACCTGTACACGGGAGACAGCATTGTTACACACACACACAGACCTGTACACGGGAGACGGCATTGTTACACACACACACACACACACAGACCTGTACACGGGAGACGGCATTGTTACACACACACACACACACACACACACACACAGACCTGTACACGGGAGACGGCATTGTTACACACACACACACACAGACCTGTACACGGGAGACGGCATTGTTACACACACACACACACACAGACCTGTACACGGGAGACGGCATTGTTACACACACACACACACACAGACACACACACACAGACCTGTACACGGGAGACGGCATTGTTACACACACACCTGTACACGGGAGACAGCATTGTTACACACACACACACACACACACACACACACACACACACACACACACACACACACACACACAGACCTGTACACGGGAGACAGCATTGTTACACACACACACACACACACACACACACACACACACACACACACACACCTGTACACGGGAGACGGCATTGTTACACACACACACACACACCTGTACACGGGAGACAGCATTGTTACACGCACACACACACACACACACACACAGACCTGTACACGGGAGACGGCATTGTTACACACACACACACACACACACACACACCTGTACACGGGAGACGGCATTGTTACACACACACACACACACACACAGACCTGTACACGGGAGACAGCATTGTTACACACACACACACACACACACACACACACACACACAGACCTGTACACGGGAGACGGCATTCTTACACGCACACACACACACCTGTACACGGGAGACAGCATTGTTACACAAACAAACACACACACACACACACACCTGTACACGGGAGACAGCATTGTTACACACACACACACACACACACACACACACACAGACCTGTACACGGGAGACGGCATTGTTACACACACACAGACCTGTACACGGGAGACGGCATTGTTACACACACACACACACACACACAGACCTGTACACGGGAGACGGCATTGTTACACACACACACACACACACACACAGACCTGTACACGGGAGACGGCATTGTTACACACACACACACACACACACACACAGACCTGTACACGGGAGACGGCATTGTTACACACACACACACACACACAGACCTGTACACGGGAGACGGCATTGTTACACACACACACACACACACACACCTGTACACGGGAGACGGCATTGTTACACACACACACACACACACACACACACACACACACACACACAGACCTGTACACGGGAGACGGCATTGTTACACACACACACACACACACACACCTGTACACGGGAGACGGCATTGTTACACACACACACACACACACACACACACACACACACAGACCTGTACACAGGAGACAGCATTGTTACACACACACACACCTGTACACGGGAGACGGCATTGTTACACACACACACACACACACACACACCTGTACACGAGAGACGGCATTGTTACACACACACACACACACACACACACCTGTAAGCAGGTACACACAAACAGAACATACTGTATCAAATAACCTTTCACACTACCTGATAAATAGTTTTAATTGATGATATCGATCAAATGTTTTGTTGCACTTTTGGACATATTGAAGGTTTCTTGGCGAGTGCCCAAATATCGATGTTGAGTTTTGGTATTTTCTTCAAACTCAGACTTTTGAAAGCCACAGTTCTCATGTATTATTGAAATGATGAGTAATGACAGACAGACACACAGCTCACCGATGTCGTTGGTCTTCCGAGGAACAAGCCGCCGTTCCAGGTGGACCATCTTGATGGCGTCCAGGCGGATCTCAAAGATGTTGTTGATGAGAGCCAGCAGGGGAGCGAGGGGGAACGCTGCCACAAAGATGGTGGTAAAGCTGAACTGGACCACTGGAGGGATGCACAGTGCTTTAGTAACATGGAAACAGAACTATTTTAAGCATTTTCAATAACGATACAGTGTTCAGGAGTGAGTTCAACAAGTTATGAGAAATGTGTGTTGTTTTCATACAACTGTATAACAGTGTTATGATGGATGGAAAACCAATTTGACACTTTAGGATTAGCAATAAACAGAAAACTATTTATATACATCCCAGCCGCCCTGCTCAGCCAGCTCTGCTGAACTCCTATTTCTTAGGTTCATTTTTTTTCTGGCACAGCCTCTCTGGCACAGCCAGAGAGGCTGTGCCAGAAAAAGTGAAGCGCTGTGAATACTTTCCGGAAAAAGTGAAGAAAAAGTGAAGCGCTGTGAATACTTTCCGGATGCACTGTATATGGCCCTTTCTGTGTGTGTGTGTATATATCTATATATATATATATATATATATATATATATATATATATATATATATATATATATATATATATATATATATAAAAAAATCCATCAAAAGAAAAAGTTTGGGCACCCCTGATCATTTTCAAGATTTTCCTTTATGTATCATTGGTTGTTCGGAACAGCAATTTCAATTAAATATATCATATAGCAGACAAACACAGTGATATTTAAGAAGTGAAATTAAGTTTATAGGATTTACAGAAAGTGTGCAATAATTACTTAAACAAAAGTAGGCAGGTGCATACATTTGGGCACCCTTGTTGTTTTATTGATTTGAATACCTTTAGCACTAATTATTGGAACACCAAATTTGTTTGGTAAGCTCATTGACCCTTGACCTACATACACAGGTGGCGCCAATCATGAGAAAGGGTATTTAAGGTGGCCAGTTGCAAGTTGTTCTCCTCTTTGCATCTTCTCTGAAGACTGGCAACATGGGAGCCTCAAAACAACCCTCAAATGACCTGAAAACAAAGATTGTTCAACATCATGGTTTACGGGAAGGAGACACAAAGCTAGCTCAGAGATTTCAGCTGTCAGTTTCCACTGTGAGGAACATAGTGAGGAAATGGAAGACCACAGGCACAGTTCTAGTTAAGGCCCGTAGTGGCAGGCCAAGAACAATCTCAGGTAAGCAGAGGCGAAGGATGGTGAGAACAGTCCAACTCAACCCACAGACCAGCTCCAAAGACCTACAACATGATCTTGCTGCAGATGGTGTCACTGGGCATCGTTCAACTATTCAGCGCACTTTGCACAAGGAGATGCTGTATGGGAGAGGAATGCGGCAGAAGCCTTTTCTGCGCCCATGCCACAAAAAGAGTCGCTTGAGGTATGCTAAAGCACATTTGGACAAGCCAGCTTCATTTTGGAATAAGGTGCTGTGGACTGATGAAACTAAAATGGAGTTATTTGGACATAACAAGGGGCGGTATGCATGGTGGAAGAAGAACACAACACTTGCTGCCCACAGTTACATGTGGTGGTGGTTCCATCATGCTGTGGGGCTGTGTGGCCAGTGCAGGTACTGGCAATCTTGTTAAAGTTGAAGGTCGCATGGATTCCAGTCAGTATGAGCAGATTCTTGTGAACAATGTTCAAGAATCAGTGGCAAAGTTGAAGTTGTGCCGGGGCTGGAAACTTCAACAAGACAAGGACCCTAAACACTGCTCAAATTCTACCAAAGCATTCCTGCAGAGGAACAAGTACAACGTTCTGGAATGGACATCTCAGTCCCCAGACCTGAATATCATTGAAAGTCTGTGGTCTGTTTTAAAGTGGGCTGTCCAGGCTCTGAAACCATCCAACCGGACTGAACTGGAGATGTTTTGTGAAGAAGAATGGTCAAAAATACCTTCAACCAGAATCCAGACCCTCATTGGAAGCTATAGAAAGCGTTTAGAGGCTGTTATTTCTGCAAAAGGAGGATCTACTAAATATTGATGTAATTTTTCTGTTGGGGTGCCCAAATTTATGCACCTGCATACTTTTTGTTTAAGTAATTATTGCACACTTTCTGTAAATCCTATAAACTTAATTTCACTTCTTAAATATCACTGTTTGTCTGCTATATGATATATTTAATTGAAATTGCTGTTCCGAACAACCAATGATACATAAAGGAAAATCTTGAAAATGATCAGGGGTGCCCAAACTTTTTCATACCACTGTATATAGCAGCATTTGGCCCTCGTCAATTTACACTCAATACCCCATAATGTCAAAACCAAAACAGCAGGAGCTGGACCGGACTTCCTCCCACAATGCCTGCTTCCAATCCCTGGAGTCCCTCTCTTGGATGGATTTCACATCCAAGGGAGACTAATATACTGAGGATGAAAGGCTATCGGTGTACTCGTCACCTTTAAACTAGAGGCTCAGGGGGAGACTGTGGACCTACCCATCTCCAAGAACTCATTGAACAGACTGAAGGCGTCCGTGTTGGCCAGATGGTAATTATACAGCCAGTCCCGAAGTTTGCAGATGTCACACGGTTCAACACGTCCCTGATTGTTGTGGCAGGCCTTCCTGTAACATTGACCACACTTCCTCTGCAGCTTCTTTGCAGTTTTTCTCCTCAGACAGTTTCTAAACCAGCTGGAAAACACAACATTTTCAGTCTGAAATGACACCAACGTATCACCAGCTGCTGCCTTTCAGGAGATGTTGAATGAAAACTCAGCCCACTCACGGAACAATGAACTCAAAGATGTTGTTGAGAGTCTGTTTGAGCAGCATGATAACGGCCATCTGGATGAAAAGGTCTGTCAAACAACCACTAGGATGGCACTACAACACACATTACATATCTATAGGTTAGCACTGTGGTGCAGACATGCTGCATGAATGACTAAAAACTAACAAGTCGATCTCCTCACCTCTTCCAGCCTCCATCCAGCGATACGCACATAGTCCCCTGGACGGCCGTTTATCCTTGACAACAAAACATTGGCTTCATCAACCACCTGCATTTCAACCCTCTTATCTTAAGGCTGGTGACAGAACACCTGTTCAAAGGGAAGGACTTCCTCTAGATTTACAATGGTACTTGGAGGACTACTACTATAGCATAACACGACTAAAAGGTTGAGTTATTTTAGGGTTTATTCTTTTCTGCTAATTTCTTGATTTCATTAATTTTACCATCATCACTTGACACTTTGGCAATGTTGACATTCATGCAAATAAAGCATATTGAATTGACAGTTACAGACAGAGACAGTACTAGACAGACAGAATGACATGTGGATGGACAATAAGAGACAGACACACGGAGAACAGACAAACAGTCACAGAGTACCTGCCAAGGAAGAAGGCCACATAGAAGAGTGAGGAGAAGAGAGTGAAGAACTGGAAGGTGAACATCTTGACTGTGAAGTTCCTCTCTGTGGCTGCAAATGAGTTTGTCTTCTCTGAAATGACACAGACACACAGAAAGCATATGGCAATGCATTAATGTCCTGCGAGATATTTCTCAAAATGTCTTTGAATATTTGATTTTGCCTCAAATTCAATATTAAGAATGTATTTAGATATTATACTGATAATGTACGCATGTCTAAATCTTTTATTGCATTTGTTCAATTGCCACGACACTAAATAAAGTGTCCTACTTTGTTCTCACCTATGTCACACAGCTTGAGGGACACCCATCTGTTTACCTGCAGGTGATGTTGAACGAGAGAGACAAACAGAAAGAAAGGAGACATTTGATAGTTATTACATTGTCGGTAGGTAGACTTTCTTGACAGCAGGAGGCTGCGTGTTCACAAGTTTGTTTGTTAACAAATATCAGCAGATTCCTTTGTGGTGGGATGATGTTAGTTTAAAAATACCTTGTAGAGAATTACTATACAGAATGACTGGCAGCTTGAGAGAAGATCAATATGTTTTTATGCCTTAAACGGCACAAACACAAAAGTAAAGGGAGTAATTTAATGTTACTTTTCTCAAGAAGGAGACTTCTTCCTTAAACGGTGTAAGGTAAGAACAGCTGCGAACAGATCGGGTCCGGTCTACATCCAGGACACGGTCTAACCTCACACCCAGGACATGGTCTAACCTCACACCCAGGACATGGTTTAACCTCACACCCAGGACATGGTCTAACCTCACACCAGGACATGGTCTAACCTCACATCCAGGACATGGTTTAACCTCACACCCAGGACATGGTCTAACCTCACACCCAGGACATGGTCTAAACTCACATCCAGTACATGGTCTAACCTCACACCCAGGACATGGTCTAACCTCACACCCAGGACATGGTCTAACCTCACACCAGGACATGGTCTAACCTCACATCCAGGACATGGTTTAACCTCACACCAGGACATGGTCTAACCTCACATCCAGGACATGGTCTAACCTCACACCCAGGACATGGTCTAACCTCACACCCAGGACATGGTCTAACCTCACACCAGGACATGGTCTAACCTCACATCCAGGACATGGTTTAACCTCACACCAGGACATGGTCTAACCTCACATCCAGGACATGGTTTAACCTCACACCCAGGACATGGTCTAACCTCACACCCAGGACATGGTCTAAACTCACATCCAGTACATGGTCTAACCTCACACCCAGGACATGGTCTAACCTCACACCCAGGACATGGTCTAACCTCACACCCAGGACATGGTCTAACCTCACACCCAGGACATGGTCTAACCTCACACCCCAGCTCGTTCACTTCGCTCGGCTTCGGCCAATCGGCTTGTAGCTCCTTCACTTCGAGCTAAACACTCAAAGTCACGACTGTTTGCTGTTCTGGCTCCTCATTGGTGGAACGAGCTCCCCATTGACATCAGGACAGGAAGTCTCTACAAACTAAAAACACATCTTAGTGACTATACCTTGAATAGGGAAGGTAGAGCCGTAGTAGCACTTTAGTAGCACTTAAATGTCTCTTACCGATAGCACTTTGTAGTTTAACACTTTAGTAGCACTTAAATGTCTCTTACTGATAGCACTTTGTAGTTTAACACTTTAGTAGCACTTAAATATCCCTTACCGATAGCACTTTGTAGTTTAACACTTTAGTAGCACTTAAATGTCTCTTACTGATAGCACTTTGTAGTTTAACACTTTAGTAGCACTTAAATGTCTCTTACTGATAACACTTTGTAGTTTAACTTTATTGAAGAAATTGTACTTGCTTGATTCTTGTTGTTCTGAGTTTGGACTCATGGTTTAATCACTTATTGTAAGTCGCTTTGGATAAAAGCGTCAGGTAAATGACATGTAATGTAATGTAAGACAGCTCACAGTTTTTATGGCTGTTCTTTTTGTGGAATATTTAATTTGTTATTAAATGTTATTTAGCCATTCAATGATAAATAACAATACAATACAAGACGACAAACAACTCAAACCTAAAATCAAATGAACAACAATTACCATAAAAGTATAGAACTAAATTAAATTAAATTCAGTTTATTTTGTATAGCCCAAAATTGCCTCAGAGGGCTTTACAATCTGTACACATATGACATCCCTGACCTTTGACCTCACATCGGATCAGGAACAACTCCCAAAAAACTTTGAGACACAGGGCAGCAAGCAAATATTTAATCACATCCCCAACATCAGTTTGTGTGATGGGAAATTTCCCATCAAAACCAACAAGGGTAAACTGTTTGTAAGGTACCACCTGTCCATCAGGACTAACTAACATTCATACACTGATGGGAGGAGCTACCATGTAAGGTACCACCTGTCCATCAGGACTATCTAACATTTATACAATGATGGGAGGAGCTACCATGTAAGGTGCCACCTGTCCATCAGGACTAACTAACATTCATACACTGATGGGAGGAGCTACCATGCAAGGTGCCACCTGTCCATCAGGACTAACTAACATTCATACACTGATGGGAGGAGCTACCATGTAAGGTGCCACCTGTCCATCAGGACTAACTAACATTCACACACTGATGGGAGGAGCTACCATGTAAGGTGCCACCTGTCCATCAGGACTAACTAACATTCATACACTGATGGGAGGAGCTACCATGTAAGGTGCCACCTGTCCATCAGGACTAACTAACATTCACACACTGATGGGAGGAGCTACCATGTAAGGTGCCACCTGTCCATCAGGACTAACTAACATTCATACACTGATGGGAGGAGCTACCATGTAAGGTGCCACCTGTCCATCAGGACTAACTAACATTCATACACTGATGGGAGGAGCTACCATGTAAGGTGCCACCTGTCCATCAGGACTATTTAACATTTATACACTGATGGGAGGAGCTACCATGTAAGGTGCCACCTGTCCATCAGGACTATCTAACATTTATACAATGATGGGAGGAGCTACCATGTAAGGTGCCACCTGTCCATCAGGACTAACTAACATTTATACACTGATGGGAGGAGCTACCATGTAAGGTGCCACCTGTCCATCAGGACTATTTAACATTTATACACTGATGGGAGGAGCTACCATGTAAGGTACCACCTGTCCATCAGGACTATCTAACATTTATACAATGATGGGAGGAGCTACCATGTAAGGTGCCACCTGTCCATCAGGACTAATTAACATTCATACACTGATGGGAGGAGCTACCATGTAAGGTACCACCTGTCCATCAGGACTATCTAACATTTATACAATGATGGGAGGAGCTACCATGTAAGGTGCCACCTGTCCATCAGGACTAACTAACATTTATACACTGATGGGAGGAGCTACCATGTAAGGTGCCACCTGTCCATCAGGACTATTTAACATTTATACACTGATGGGAGGAGCTACCATGTAAGGTGCCACCTGTCCATCAGGACTAACTAACATGTATACACTGATGGGAGGAGCTACCATGTAAGGTACCACCTGTCCATCAGGACTAACTAACATTCATACACATTCATACACCATAAGAACAGCGTGCAGGTGCAAGGGCACATAGTGGAATTGGGGATCAAACCACCGATCCTCTGATTGAAGGACAACCCTGCTCTACCACGGAGCCACAGATCAATAATTTAGTGATCAGTTTGTCCGGCTCTGTGTCAAACCAGCGTTGGGTCTGAACTATCAATACCAACATGGTCATAACAGCGCTTTATTATTCATCCAGTACATCATGCTGACGTCACATCCTGCTACGGTGACGTGTTTCCGGTTGTTTCTTTCACCACACCTCGATCATGATGAGCCAACACTGGCTCCACCCCTTCCTTTATGTAATGAGGATGAACATAACACGCAGCATGCTGCACCTGGGCCCTGTACTCCGAGGTGTGGGTATCTTTTGGTTATTCGGCTTCATTAACCATAACAACCATGATCAGCTCGGTAAGACAACCCAGGTTTCGCTATCTGGCTGGGAGTGCATTGACATAAAAGTGGCGGTGTTTGTAAGCAGTTGACATATTCAAAGAACCTGCATGTCGAGAGAAAGATTTTGTAGTAAAGATAAGACCATCCACTTCATCGCATCACCCACCCACACAAAGCAATGATGGCGGCCAGATGAGCAAGTCGGTAATCTTGGTGTTGTTTCAATATCTTTGCTGAACCAAAGTCAAGTTATTTCTAGTCAGAAAATACTGAGGTCAGGGCCTCTGTTACCTCAATGATGGATATGGCCATGGTTTATCTCAACAACAAAGCTCAGGGTGTGGCTTTATCTCCCTACAGAGGATTCTTGTTTACCCAGACCAGCAAGCATCAGGGTGGGGATCTGGTGTGGTGAGATTTCAGGAATTTCTGACACCAACAATATCTCCCACTTTGTATCTTCTTGTATCTGGTTTTACTTCGCAAGGAACTGCCACCAATATTAAACACAACAAAAGAAGCTAATGTAGGCTGTTAATCTGGCTGTAAATGGAATGGTAAACGGACTGTACTTTTAGATCTCTTTTCTAGTCTTCCGACCACTCAGTGCTTTAACACTACTTGTCATCATTCACCCATTCACACCCATTCATACAAGGGGTAAGGTGTCACCTGCACCTTCATCAGCAACAGTGGAAATCAATATTCATACACATTCATAAACCGTAAGAACAGCTTCGTGACCAATTTGGGGTTAAGTGTCTTGCCCAAGGACACACCTACGGTAAGTGTATTGCCTCACATCCTGTTGGCAGTGAGTCTTTAAACACTCAGATCTCTCCTTCTTTTTGCGACTTATCGCTAAAATCCAACAGTCACATTGTTTTCTTCTGCTAAGGTTAGCCACCGTACCAGCTCAGCAACTAGCGATGGCTTCCTTCTCTCCCCCTCCCCCTCCCCCTCCCGCTCTCTCTTGCTCAGTGTGTCACATCCCAGGTAGCCAGCGGACTCGGCCGTGTTGTGGCTGAGTGTCGGCTGACTCGGCTGTGTTCCGGCTCGATGCGGCCAAATGTGAGCCAGCTTCGGCCCAGTTCATTTTGTTTTGGCCCAGATGTAGCCGTTACAGACACGGGCCTATTCTGGCTGAGACATGGCAGCCGGGTTTATCGGCAACCAGCACTGAAACAGGCTCTTGACCGTTGATGGCTGCCGAATCTGGCATTATAGAAACTGGCCTTTTCCGGCTGGGACATGGCATGGGATGCACCATCATATCTTAAGGAGCTTGTAGTACCATATTGCCCCACTAGAGAGCTGCGCTCACTAAATGCGGGAGTACTTGTGAGTCCTAAAAAGTAGGATGGGAGCAAGAGCCTTCAGTTATCAAGCTCCTCTTTTATGGAACCAGCCAGCTTCTATATATGTATTCCAATACTACGAATTATTCATAATGTCTGTCATATTCATGTAATGTGTTTATGTAACTCTGTAACTCTGTTCATCTGTACACATGACATCTATTCATCTGTCCATCTGGGGAGAGGGATCCTCCTCTGTTGCTCTCCTGAAGGTTTCTTCCCTTTTTTCCCTGTGAAAGGTTATTTGGAGTTTTTCCTGATCCGATGTGAGGTCAAAGGTCAGGGATGTCGTATGTGTACAGATTGTAAAGCCCTCTGGAGGCAAATTTGTAATTTGTTATTTTGGGCTATACAAAAATAAACTGAATTGAAAATCTACATGGGCTAGCGAAGCCGGAGATCGGACCGCCGATCCTCTGATTTGAGGACGAGCCTGCTCGCCACTGAGCCACAGTCGCCCGCAGGACCACAATTTTAGCACCACGGCCAACCAGCTTGGAATAATGCGTTCATGTGTCTTTTCTATTCTTCCCAAATACAGACGTTGTGTGAATGCAGCATGAGGATTCAGCCATACGTACCCGGGTCATGATCTGAATGGTGAGATAGTGCAGCACAGCTCCAAGCATGATAGCCACTGTGTTGGCATGATCCTTGATAAACTTACAGCTGCCTTCAGACATCAAGGGGGCGGCCACCACTCGAAACACCACCAGGGCTTGAGCGAGACCAATGATCAGCATCAGCTAGAACACACAAACACACCAACGTGTGGCTTGTTCCTTCACATTTCATTTTGGCAGGTGAACATTTCAGCAGTTAGTGGTTTGTGCACAGAGATACATTTCCCTACAAGGCAGTGCTACAGCCTACACTGTATACCACACCCACTAAACTCTTTAGCTCTCTGACTAGAGAGAGAGAGAGAGAGAGAGAGAGAGAGAGAGAGAGAGAGAGAGAGTGTGTGTGCGTGTGCGTGTGTGAGAGAGTGTGAGTGTGAGTGTGTGCTACTTACCATGAGAGTTACCAGAGTGAGGACCAGGGTGCTCCGCAGGTAGGAGTGTCTGAACTGTTTAGGATTACAGTTTGGATCATTGACTATTTCCAGAATCAGTTCCTCCTGTAAACACACAGAGAGTCAGCTTACAAACTGAAGGGATATTAAAATTACTTTTGTTCCCTGGAATCATACTTTAACAACAGCTGTAACATGAAAAAGAGCAGACTTTCTTTGGACAATTACTTGATTTATATTGGCATTCAAATGCAGCTCATTGCAAATGTAAAAAACAAATGCAAAAGAATGATAATAACCTGAATCTCAATCATAAAAGCAGGAAAGAAAATTCTGGAAATGAAAACCATAATTCATAGACTAGAAAATGTCAAAGCTGCAGTCATGTAATACATCCAGATATGTGGAAGTATTTCACAATGTATCTCAGTTTTACAACATGCAGTCAATGAGGATCAGTAAAATGTATTAACTTTTACTGTATTCAAACTAGATAATGTGAATACTGTTTTACTGCATAAAAACTGGATATTGCATGTATAATACGTTTACTGGATAGTAATTAAATATTGTATAATATTATAATAATACAAATTTAAAAAGTCTCAAACAGTTTGAGATTTTTGTCACAATATTGTATGAATTCCATTAGTGAGATGCAACAAAGTCACGACTGTTTGCTGTGCTGGCTCCTCATTGGTGGAACGAGCTCCCCATTGACATCAGGACAGGAAGTCTCTACAAACTAAAAACACATCTTAGTGACTACACCTTGAATAGGGAAGGTAGAGCCGTAGTAGCACTTTAGTAGCACTTAAATGTCTCTTACTGATAGCACTTTGTAGTTTAACACTTTAGTAGCACTTAAATGTCTCTTACCGATAGCACTTTGTAGTTTAACACTTTAGTAGCACTTAAATGTCTCTTACTGATAGCACTTTGTAGTTTAACACTTTAGTAGCACTTAAATGTCTCTTACTGATAGCACTTTGTAGTTTAACACTTTAGTAGCACTTAAATGTCTCTTACTGATAGCACTTTGTAGTTTAACTTTATTGAAGAAATTGTACTTTCTTGATTCTTGTTGTTCTGAGTTTGGACTCATGGTTTAATCACTTATTGTAAGTCGCTTTGGATAAAAGCGTCAGCTAAATGACATGTCATGTAATAATGTAATGTAATGAGGTGCAACACAACCACAGATAACTCCAGAGGATCTAGACTAGGTCTGTCTGAAGTACCTCCTCCTCACACCAGTCATAGACCTTCCACTGAGAAACATGTCGGGCTCTGTTTCTCTTCCACAGCTCCAGGAACAGAGTGGCTGAAGCACACAGAATCAACCAGTTAAAGAGGAACTCTACATCACAATATGTCACATTGCATTAAACATCAGAGAGCACATTATATTGGTCATCACCATACCTCAGATCGAGATCATACCTCAAGTCAAGTCAGACACTCACCCCAGATTGCCATGAACATAGCAAAAGCCACAGTGCCCTCATTGTCGAACAGGTGACTGACCTGTGTGGGCACAAACAAATCAACATGGAATATCATAAATATGACAAACATTAACAGCAGGACCATCTTTTCATAAAACCAGGAATATTTTTGTGTCTTAAATTGAGAAGGGACCTTTCCTCCTGGATGGACAGAAGTGCCATCAATGTAAACTTGCATTAAGGACAGTCAGGATGACGAAATTATGGATGTATTTAAACATCCACTTAAATGAGGAATGGATTTTGGAGGAAGCACTACTACTACTAAAACAGTGGCATTATGTGGATAGGGCTGAAACTGTCAAATATTTACATAAAGCCCGTGTTACAAACATTGAGTTTTACCAGGCGAGAAGAGAGAGAGCGTTTAAGGTTGTGTTATTTCAGAATACAGTAAAACTATATTTTGGAACCAATATTTAGAGAAGCAGTGGTTTGACCTCTCACAAACCAGTATAACATGCCAAAATAATGTGTAGTTGCTTAAAGTCGCTCAAACAAATATTGTGATTATTATCCCTGTTACACCTAGTAGTTGATAGGTGTAAATATTTTGAGTAAATATTTTAGAGCGCGTGAGACAATCGCTGCCCATAACATCTTCCATCCACTCAGCCGGACCAGCTGGATCAAAGGCCATGGAAGAGGTGCGACAGGAAGTCACAGAGCAGAGCTGGAAAGAGTGAACATAACGCAGCTAGGAGCTCAGGGTATTCCACTGCCCATCCTGCTCCTGGCTAATGTCCATGAAATCAGACTCGGGGGAACCCAGCAACAGGAATTCAGACTGTTGTGCACAAGGTCATTCATCAGCAGTCACATGACAAAACTACCAGATGTTTTGATAAATGTAGCTGGTAAGCCCGCCCCCGGCCCCCAATCAACAGAATGAGTTCACCTTAGCGTAGGTGCAGGTGTCTGACAGCTGCCACACTGGACACCACTTATCACAGCGAGGACACATCATGATGCTGGACTGACACACTTCCTTACTGAGGACACAGAGGGACAGAGATGAGAGGGTGAATGGAAATAAACTCTGGTAGTCCAATAATAAACTCCCCACTTATATCATAAAGACTTGCTGTGGGAGTCAAGAGACAAAGGGTCTCATGCAACAATCAGTATACAAAACATTAATTTAGTGGCATTTAACAATTTTCTAAGATATGAGTCAAATCAAGTGGTCAATGAGTTTAGAATGTAAACACGATACAGAAAATACATAAAACTAAAGTCAACCTTTAGTATTCTGTTAACCAGAGCATCATCATGAGCTCCAAATTTACAAATTTTATGATTCCTGAAAATGTTTTTAATGGCAACTTCCGCAGTACATACTGTAAAACTGTGATGTGTGTTAATGATGAAAATGAATGCACAGTCACGTCCGTATGAAGTCACAAGTGACATTCATCAGGCTAAAATGAACCAGTTACATGAACTATATCTAGTTAAGGAAAATACGAAAATGGTCTTGCGTGAGGCACAATTGATTTTTTATACTACCATGAAAATTCCCTAAAGTCAGGCAATTTCAAATTCTAAATGATGCTAATGAAAATGCTCACGTTACTCCACAGCATCTGACTCACATGAGAGGGTTGGTGTTAAAGAAGGCGAGTCCATACAGGAAGACTACAACACCCAGAGCAGCAGCTGGAACCAGCAGCTTGGTATACCAGCCCAGCCACAGGTAGTACAAAGCCACTTTCTCTCCAAAGTAACACCTGCAGGGAGGACACACAGGCAGACATGATGTCACACACAAACACTTGGACCTGTACTTGTAGATCTCTTCTGTAGTACTCCGACCACTCAAAGCACTTTAACACTACATGTTATCATTCATACACTGATGGGAGGAGCTACCATGCAAGGTTCCACCTGTCCATCAGGACTAACTAACATTCACACACTGTAGAACAGCTAAAGGAGACATTTGCTACATGAGCTAGCGGAGCCGGGGATCGAACCGCCGATCCTCTGATTGCAGGACGACTGATACACAGTCACCCCTGGTAGGGGACCCCGGGGTAGAACCAGAGATTGTACATCTATATACAGCACATCTGGTTTGGGAACAACTCGGGACCCACCAGGAGGAGCAGGGCGAGAGGGGGATCTGGACTTTCTTAACCTGATGCCACATTTACTCTGCACCAGATAAGCAGTGGATACAGACAGACAGAGATACAGACAGACAGGAGACGGAAACAGACAGACAGATACAGACAGAGACAGGAGACGGATACAGACAGACAGACAGGAGACGGAAACAGACAGACAGATACAGACAGAGACAGGAGACGGATACAGACAGACAGACAGGAGACGGAAACAGACAGACAGATACAGACAGAGACAGGAGACGGATACAGACAGACAGACAGACAGACAGACAGACAGGAGACGGATACAGACAGACAGATACAGACAGACAGACAGGAGACGGATACAGACAGACAGATACAGACAGACAGATACAGACAGACAGACAGACAGGAGACGGATACAGACAGACAGATACAGACAGACCGAGGGTTACAGTTACTGACTTGACGTCGTTGACTGGTTGGCCTGTAAACAGACCCGACCATCGAGCCCACTCTTTCTTCAGCTTTTTCTGCATCTTTTTCTGAGAATCATGGGAAACATCAACATACAGATGTCAGGTGATTATCCTATGTGATATTACACTGTTTCACATCAACACTACAACATCTGGGCAAAAATATATATCAGTGTGTCTAAATATTCTACTTCCATGCTCCATGTGTGAATGTGAACTGGTGAGTGACTGACTCCAACCCTTCTGTTGTGTTCAGGGTCTAATGTCATAAACATGGTCATTTTCATCTGACTCCATGTATTCCTCCACACTAGACATTTGCACAAATTAAATAAGTAAGCAGTAAACTATTGTGCCTCACTTTAAAAATCTGCTGTGATGTCCTGAGACAAAAACTAATGTAGTATCAGGAAAGTTCTACTGTATCTGGAAAGTTCTACTGTATCAGGAATGTTCTACTGTAGTATCAGGAATGTTCTACTGTATCAGTAATGTTCTCCTGTATCTGAAATGTTCTACTGTAGTATCAGGAATGTTCTACTGTATCAGTAATGTTCTCCTGTATCTGAAATGCTTCAAAGTAGTATCAGGAATGTTCTAGTGTAGTATCAAGAAAGTTCTACTGTATCAGGAATGTTCTACTGTAGTATGAGGAATGTTCTAGTGTAGTGTCAGGAAAGTTCTACTGTATCAGGAATGTTCTCCTGTAGTATCAGGAATGTTTTACTGTATCAGGAATGTTCTACTGTAGTATCAGTAATGTTCTCCTGTATCTTAAATGTTCTACTGTAGTATCAGGAATGTTTTACTGTAGTATTAGGAAAGTTATCCTGTAGTATCAGGAATGTTCTCCTGTATCTGGAATGTTCTACTGTAGTATCATAAATGTTCTCCTGTATCAGGAATGTTCTAGTGTATCTGAAATGTTCTACTGTAGTATCAGGAATGTTCTAGTGTAGTATCAAGAAAGTTCTACTGTATCAGGAATGTTCTACTGTAGTATGAGGAATGTTCTAGTGTAGTGTCAGGAAAGTTCTACTGTATCAGGAATGTTCTACTGTAGTATCAGAAATGTTCTACTGTATCTGGAATGTTCTACTGTAGTATCAGTAATGTTCTCCTGTATCTGAAATGTTCTACTGTAGTATCAGGAAAGTTCTACTGTATCAGGAATGTTCTCCTGTAGTATCAGGAATGTTCTCCTGTATCTTAAATGTTCTACTGTAGTATCAGGAATGTTTTACTGTAGTATTAGGAAAGTTCTCCTGTAGTATCAGGAATGTTCTCCTGTATCTGGAATGTTCTACTGTAGTATCATCAATGTTCTCCTGTATCAGGAATGTTCTAGTGTATCTGAAATGTTCTACTGTAGTATCAGGAATGTTCTACTGTATCTGGAAAGTTCTACTGTATCTGAAATGTTCTACTGTAGTATCAGGAATGTTCTACTGTAGTATTAGGAAAGTTCTCCTGTAGTATCAGGAATGTTCTAGTGTAGTATCAGGAAAGTTCTACTGTATCAGGAATGTTCTACTGTAGTATCAGGAATGTTCTATTGTATCGGGAATGTTCTACTGTAGTATCAGGAAAGTTCTCCTGTAGTATCAGGAATGTTCTAGTGTAGTATCAGGAAAGTTCTACTGTATCAGGAATGTTCTACTGTAGTATCAGGAATGTTCTATTGTATCGGGAATGTTCTACTGTAGTATCAGGAATGTTCTACTGTAGAATTAGGAAAGTTCTCCTGTAGTAACAGGAATGTTCTTCTGTATCTGGAATGTTCTACTGTAGTATCATAAATGTTCTCCTGTATCAGGAATGTTCTACTGTATCAGGAATGTTCTATTGTATCAGGAATGTTCTACTGTATCTGGAATGTTTTACTGTAGTATCAGGAATGTTCTACTGTATCAGGAATGTTCTATTGTATCAGGAATGTTCTCCTGTATCTGGAATGTTCTACTGTAGTATCAGAAATGTTCTACTGTATCAGGAATGTTATACTGTAGTATCAGGAATGTTCTCCTGTATCTGGAATGTTCTACTGTAGTATCAGAAATGTTCTACTGTATCAGGAATGTTCTACTGTAGTATCAGAAATGTTCTCCTGTATCAGGAATGTTCTACTGTAGTATCAGAAATGTTCTACTGTATCAGGAATGCTCTAATGTAGTATCATACATGTTCTCCTGTATCTGGAATGTTCTACTGTAGTATCAGGAATGTTCTACTGTAGTATCAGGAATGTTCTCCTGTATCAGGCATGTTCTACTGTATCTGGAATGTTCTACTGTAGTATCAGTAATGTTCTCCTGTATCTGAAATGTTCTACTGTAGTATCAGGGATGTTCTAGTGTAGTATCAGGAAGGTTCTAGTGTATCAGGAATGTTCTACTGTAGTATCAGGAATATTCTACTGTATCTGGAATGTTCTACTGTAGTATCAGGAACGTTCTCCTGTAGTATCAGGAATGTTCTCCTGTATCTGGAATGTTCTACTGTAGTATCAGAAATGTTCTCCTGTATCTGGAATGTTCTACTGTAGTATCAGGAATGTTCTACTGTAGTATCAGGAATGTTCTCCTGTATCAGGAATGTTCTACTGTAGTATCAGGAATGTTCTACTGTAGTATCAGAAATGTTCTTCTGTATCATAAATGTTCTCCTGTATCTGGAATGTTCTACTGTAGTATCAGGAATGTTCTACTGTATCAGGAATGTTCTATTGTAGTATCAGGAATGTTCTACTGTAGTATCAGGAATGCTCTACCGTATCAGGAATGTTCTACTGTATCTGGAATGTTCTACTAAATATCAGGAATGTTCTCCTGTATCTGAAATGTTCTACTGTAGTATCATAAATGTTCTCCTGTATCAGGAATGTTCTACTGTAGTATCAGGAATGATCTACTGTATCATGAATGTTCTCCTGTATCATAAATGTTCTCCTGTATCAGGAATGTTCTATTGTAGTATCAGGAATGTTCTCCTGTATCAGGAATGTTCTACTGTAGTATCAGAAATGTTCTTCCGTATCATAAATGTTCTCCTGTATCAGGAATGTTATACTGTAGTATCAGGAATGTTCTACTGTAGTATCAGAAATGTTCTTCTGTATCATAAATGTTCTCCTGTATCTGGAATGTTATACTGTATCAGGAATGTTCTATTGTAGTATCAGGAATGTTCTACTGTATCTGGAATGTTCTACTGTAGTATCAGGAATGTTCTCCTGTATCAGGAATGTTCTACTGTAGTATCAGAAATGTTCTTCCGTATCATAAATGTTCTCCTGTATCAGGAATGTTCTATTGTAGTATCAGGAATGTGCTACTGTATCTGGAATGTTCTACTGTAGTATCAGGAATGCTCTACTATATCAGGAATGTTCTACTGTATCTGGAATGTTCTACTAAATATCAGGAATGTTCTCCTGTATCTGAAATGTGCTACTGTAGTATCATAAATGTTCTCCTGTATCAGGAATGTTCTACTGTAGTATCAGGAATGTTCTACTGTATCAGGAATGTTCTATTGTAGTATCAGGAATGTTCTACTGTATCTGGAATGTTCTACTGTAGTATCAGGAATGTTCTCCTGTATCTGGAATGTTCTACTGTAGTATCAGGAATGTTCTACTGTATCTGGAATGTTCTACTGTAGTATCAGGAATGTTCTCCTGTATCTGGAATGTTCTCCTGTAGTATCAGGAATGTTCTCCTGTAGTATCACAAATGTTCTCCTGTATCAGGAATGTTCTACTGTATCTGGAATGTTCTACTGTATCTGGAATGGTGTCCTGTAGTATCAGGAATGTTCTCCTGTATCAGAAATGTTCTTCTGTATCATAAATGTTCTCCTGTATCTGGAATGTTCTACTGTATCAGGAATGTTCTATTGTAGTATCAGGAATGTTCTACTGTATCTGGAATGTTCTACTGTAGTATCAGGAATGCTCTACTATATCAGAAAATGTTCTACTGTATCTGGAATGTTCTACTAAATATCAGGAATGTTCTCCTGTATCTGAAATGTTCTACTGTAGTATCATAAATGTTCTCCTGTATCAGGAATGTTCTACTGTATCAGGAATGTTCTATTGTAGTATCAGGAATGTTCTATTGTAGTATCAGGAATGTTCTACTGTATCTGGAATGTTCTACTGTAGTATCAGGAATGTTCTACTGTAGTATCAGGAATGTTCTCCTGTATCTGGAATGTTCTACTGTAGTATCAGGAATGTTCTCCTGTATCACGAATGTTCTACTGTATCTGGAATGTTCTACTGTATCTGGAATGTTCTACTGTAGTATCAGGAATGTTCTCCTGTATCTGGAATATTCTACTGTAGTATCAGGAATGTTCTCCTGTAGTATCAGAAATGTTCTCCTGTATCAGGAATGTTCTATTGTAGTATCAGGAATGTTCTACTGTATCTGGAATGTTCTCCTGTATCTGGAATGTTCTACTGTAGTATCAGAAATGTTCTCCTGTATCAGGAATGTTCTACTGTAGTATCAGAAATGTTCTCCTGTATCAGGAATGTTCTACTGTATCTGGAATGTTCTACTGTAGTATCAGGGATGTTCTAGTGTAGTATCAGGAAAGTTCTAGTGTATCAGGAATGTTCTACTGTAGTATCAGGAATTTTCTCCTGTATCAGGAATGTTCTACTGTAGCATCAGCAATGTTCTCCTGTATCTGGAATGTTCTCCTGTAGTATCTGGAATGTTCCCCTGTAGTATCTGGAATGTTCTCCTGTATCTGTCTGTTGGAGATATATCACTCACTGAGGAATCTATGTCCCCGTCTATATCAACACTGAATAGACATGGACATAAAAAGGCACAGAATATTCCCCTTAAGGATTTTACTCCAATGCTAACAATATGCTCTCTCTCTCTCTCTCTCTCTTCCTTATTATAGAAAACATAATTTTAAACCAACGCTGATCCCTTTCAGCGATTTAAATGACAACGTCTCGGCGGCAGGTCATACCAGCTGTCTCAAGTTAATTGATGACACAGTGAGATGTCTCCTCACTTCCTGTCAGTTTAGGAGTCATGTTCCCCCAGTTACACTTGTATTCCTCTCAGATTAATTATTTAAACTGATCACCACAATAGTTTTGAATCTGGACCTTCTTTCAATTAAGGTGTTCAAAATAAGTTATGTCCAATGTAGCAGCTAGAGTTGTTATTTCAATCGGACAGATACATTAACATTTCATATCTTTTCTGTGTATACCAAGGATATAACTTTTTGTAAATGTATGGAACTTGTGTTCAGGTCATAGGTAATTAAGTGTGCTGTGTCTGCTGGTCATTTAGGTCAATACAAGTATCCAACTGTAACACACACAGATAATCAATATCGAAAGACTTGATTGTGTAGTAGCAATTATACAGCTCAGTCAAAGGTTGACTCACCTCATGGAGGCAGAACATGGTTTCAAACACATCCTTCATCAACAGTTCCTCTAGGTTCTCTGAAGAAAAAGCACAACATATCTGCATATGAGGCTGCAGTTTGTCTCATATAACAACATGACAGCCGAGAGCAACACACGATGTGAACTCTGACGTGTCTGTCATCGTCAGCTTGGACAGCTGAGGGGAAAATGTCTCTGCACCAAATGTGACAACTGCAGGAAAAGTTAATTGATGCACTCATAGAAATGCTGTTTTCAAAGAATTGATGAGCACCAGAAGACGAAAAAGTTATACATCACAATTCAATAATGGTAATAATAAAATTAATACACTTCATATAGCACCTTTAATACAGGCGGAGCAGTTCAAAGTGCTTTACAACAAAGCAAAGAAACAAGAGAATGAATAAAAAAATTACAAATGTCAACATACAAATACTGCTCCATGAAACCAAACAATAAAATCAAAGGAAGGTATAACAGTAAAACATGTAAAAGACTGAAACAAAAGGAAGATTAACAGTTAATTAAATTAAAACTGAAGTCTGGATAGTTGAACCAGACTTCAGTACTCAGGATAGTTGAACCAGACTTCAGTAATCAGGATAGTTGAACCAGACTTCAGTAATCAGGATAGTTGAACCAGACTTCAGTACTCACGATAGTTGAACCATACTTCAGTACTCAGGATAGTCAGACTTCAGTACTCAGGATAGTTGAACCAGACTTCAGTACTCAGGATAGTTGAACCAGACTTCAGTACTCAGGATAGTTGAACCAGACTTCAGTACTCAGGATAGTTGAACCAGACTTCAGTACTCAGGATAGTTGAACCAGACTTCAGTACTCACGATAGTTGAACCAGACTTCAGTACTCACGATAGTTGAACCAGACTTCAGTACTCACGATAGTTGAACCAGACTTCAGTACTCACGATAGTTGAACCAGACTTCAGTACTCACGATAGTTGAACCAGACTTCAGTACTCACGATAGTTGAATCAGACTTCAGTACTCAGGATAGTCAGACTTCAGTACTCAGGATAGTCAGACTTCAGTACTCAGGATAGTCAGACTTCAGTACTCAGGATAGTCAGACTTCAGTACTCAGGATAGTCAGACTTCAGTACTCAGGATAGTCAGACTTCAGTACTCAGGATAGTTGAACCAGACTTCAGTACTCAGGATAGTTGAACCAGACTTCAGTACTCAGGATAGTTGAACCAGACTTCAGTACTCAGGATAGTTGAACCATACTTCAGTACTCACGATAGTTGAACCAGACTTCAGTACTCACGATAGTTGAACCAGACTTCAGTACTCACGATAGTTGAACCAGACTTCAGTACTCAGGATAGTTGAACCATACTTCAGTAATCAGGATAGTTGAACCAGACTTCAGTAATCAGGATAGTCAGACTTCAGTACTCAGGATAGTTGAACCAGACTTCAGTACTCAGGATAGTTGAACCAGACTTCAGTAATCAGGATAGTTGAACCAGACTTCAGTAATCAGGATAATTGAACCAGACTTCAGTAATCAGGATAGTTGAACCAGACTTCAGTAATCAGGATAGTTGAACCAGACTTCAGTAATCAGGATAGTTGAACCAGACTTCAGTACTCAGGATAGTTGAACCAGACTTCAGTACTCAGGATAGTTGAACCAGACTTCAGTACTCAGGATAGTTGAACCAGACTTCAGTACTCAGGATAGTTGAACCAGACTTCAGTACTCAGGATAGTTGAACCAGACTTCAGTACTCAGGATAGTCAGACTTCAGTACTCAGGATAGTCAGACTTCAGTACTCAGGATAGTCAGACTTCAGTACTCAGGATAGTTGAACCAGACTTCAGTACTCAGGATAGTTGAACCTGACTTCAGTACTCAGGATAGTTGAACCATACTTCAGTACTCAGGATAGTTGAACCATACTTCAGTACTCACGATAGTTGAACCAGACTTCAGTACTCACGATAGTCAGACTTCAGTACTCACGATAGTCAGACTTCAGTACTCAGGATAGTTGAACCAGACTTCAGTACTCAGGATAGTTGAACCAGACTTCAGTACTCAGGATAGTTGAACCAGACTTCAGTACTCAGGATAGTTGAACCAGACTTCAGTACTCAGGATAGTTGAACCATACTTCAGTACTCACGATAGTTGAACCAGACTTCAGTACTCAGGATAGTCAGACTTCAGTACTCAGGATAGTTGAACCAGACTTCAGTACTCAGGATAGTTGAACCAGACTTCAGTACTCAGGATAGTCAGACTTCAGTACTCAGGATAGTTGAACCAGACTTCAGTACTCAGGATAGTTGAACCAGACTTCAGTACTCAGGATAGTTGAACCATACTTCAGTACTCAGGATAGTTGAACCATACTTCAGTACTCACGATAGTTGAACCAGACTTCAGTACTCACGATAGTTGAACCAGACTTCAGTACTCACGATAGTTGAACCAGACTTCAGTACTCAGGATAGTTGAACCATACTTCAGTAATCAGGATAGTTGAACCAGACTTCAGTAATCAGGATAGTCAGACTTCAGTACTCAGGATAGTTGAAACAGACTTCAGTACTCAGGATAGTTGAACCAGACTTCAGTAATCAGGATAGTTGAACCAGACTTCAGTAATCAGGATAGTTGAACCAGACTTCAGTAATCAGGATAGTTGAACCAGACTTCAGTACTCAGGATAGTTGAACCAGACTTCAGTACTCAGGATAGTTGAACCAGACTTCAGTACTCAGGATAGTTGAACCAGACTTCAGTACTCAGGATAGTTGAACCAGACTTCAGTACTCAGGATAGTTGAACCATACTTCAGTACTCACGATAGTTGAACCAGACTTCAGTACTCAGGATAGTCAGACTTCAGTACTCAGGATAGTCAGACTTCAGTACTCAGGATAGTTGAACCAGACTTCAGTACTCAGGATAGTTGAACCAGACTTCAGTACTCAGGATAGTTGAACCAGACTTCAGTACTCACGATAGTTGAACCAGACTTCAGTACTCACGATAGTCAGACTTCAGTACTCAGGATAGTCAGACTTCAGTACTCAGGATAGTTGAACCAGACTTCAGTACTCAGGATAGTTGAACCAGACTTCAGTACTCAGGATAGTTGAACCAGACTTCAGTACTCAGGATAGTTGAACCATACTTCAGTACTCACGATAGTTGAACCAGACTTCAGTACTCACGATAGTCAGACTTCAGTACTCACGATAGTCAGACTTCAGTACTCAGGATAGTTGAACCAGACTTCAGTACTCAGGATAGTTGAACCAGACTTCAGTACTCAGGATAGTTGAACCAGACTTCAGTACTCAGGATAGTTGAACCAGACTTCAGTACTCAGGATAGTTGAACCATACTTCAGTACTCAGGATAGTTGAACCATACTTCAGTACTCACGATAGTTGAACCATACTTCAGTACTCAGGATAGTCAGACTTCAGTACTCAGGATAGTCAGACTTCAGTACTCAGGATAGTCAGACTTCAGTACTCAGGATAGTTGAACCAGACTTCAGTACTCAGGATAGTTGAACCAGACTTCAGTACTCAGGATAGTTGAACCAGACTTCAGTACTCAGGATAGTTGAACCAGACTTCAGTACTCAGGATAGTTGAACCATACTTCAGTACTCACGATAGTTGAACCAGACTTCAGTACTCACGATAGTTGAACCAGACTTCAGTACTCAGGATAGTTGAACCAGACTTCAGTAATCAGGATAGTTGAACCAGACTTCAGTAATCAGGATAGTCAGACTTCAGTACTCAGGATAGTTGAACCAGACTTCAGTACTCGCGATAGTTGAACCAGACTTCAGTACTCGCGATAGTTGAACCAGACTTCAGTACTCGCGATAGTTGAACCAGACTTCAGTCATCAGGATAGTTGAACCAGACTTCAGTAATCAGGATAGTCAGACTTCAGTACTCAGGATAGTTGAACCAGACTTCAGTACTCAGGATAGTTGAACCAGACTTCAGTAATCAGGATAGTTGAACCAGACTTCAGTAATCAGGATAGTTGAACCAGACTTCAGTACTCGCGATAGTTGAACCAGACTTCAGTACTCACGATAGTTGAACCAGACTTCAGTACTCACGATAGTTGAACCAGACTTCAGTAATCAGGATAGTTGAACCAGACTTCAGTAATCAGGATAGTTGAACCAGACTTCAGTAATCAGGATAGTTGAACCAGACTTCAGTAATCAGGATAGTTGAACCAGACTTCAGTAATCAGGATAGTTGAACCAGACTTCAGTAATCAGGATAGTTGAACCATACTTCAGTAATCAGGATAGTTGAACCAGACTTCAGTAATCAGGATAGTTGAACCATACTTCAGTAATCAGGATAGTTGAACCAGACTTCAGTAATCAGGATAGTTGAACCAGACTTCAGTACTCACGATAGTTGAACCAGACTTCAGTACTCACGATAGTTGAACCAGACTTCAGTACTCACGATAGTTGAACCAGACTTCAGTACTCAGGATAGTCAGACTTCAGTACTCAGGATAGTCAGACTTCAGTACTCAGGATAGTCAGACTTCAGTACTCAGGATAGTCAGACTTCAGTACTCAGGATAGTTGAACCAGACTTCAGTACTCAGGATAGTTGAACCAGACTTCAGTACTCAGGATAGTTGAACCAGACTTCAGTACTCAGGATAGTTGAACCAGACTTCAGTACTCAGGATAGTTGAACCATACTTCAGTACTCACGATAGTTGAACCAGACTTCAGTACTCACGATAGTTGAACCAGACTTCAGTACTCGCGATAGTTGAACCAGACTTCAGTACTCGCGATAGTTGAACCAGACTTCAGTACTCGCGATAGTTGAACCAGACTTCAGTACTCGCGATAGCTGAACCAGACTTCAGTACTCACGATAGTTGAACCAGACTTCAGTAATCAGGATAGTTGAACCATACTTCAGTAATCAGGATAGTTGAACCAGACTTCAGTACTCGCGATAGTTGAACCAGACTTCAGTCATCAGGATAGTTGAACCAGACTTCAGTAATCAGGATAGTCAGACTTCAGTACTCAAGATAGTTGAACCAGACTTCAGTAATCAGGATAGTTGAACCAGACTTCAGTAATCAGGATAGTTGAACCAGACTTCAGTAATCAGGATAGTTGAACCAGACTTCAGTAATCAGGATAGTTGAACCATACTTCAGTAATCAGGATAGTTGAACCAGACTTCAGTAATCAGGATAGTTGAACCAGACTTCAGTACTCACGATAGTTGAACCAGACTTCAGTACTCACGATAGTTGAACCAGACTTCAGTACTCACGATAGTTGAACCAGACTTCAGTACTCAGGATAGTTGAACCAGACTTCAGTAATCAGGATAGTTGAACCAGACTTCAGTACTCAGAATAGTTGAACCAGACTTCAGTAATCAGGATAGTTGAACCAGACTTCAGTAATCAGGATAGTCAGACTTCAGTACTCACGATAGTTGAACCAGACTTCAGTACTTAGGATAGTTGAACCAGACTTCAGTAATCAGGATAGTTGAACCAGACTTTCCTGTTTGATAGTGCTTATAGTTAGGGCTGAATCAGGTTTGCCCTGGTCGAGCCCCTTGATATGCTGCTGGGGGATGTTTTAGGATACACTGAGCACCTATCTCCTCTTCTCTCTCTCCTTATGGATGAATTTACATCTCTCCATTGCACCTTATTAACTCTGCTTCCTCCCCGGAGTCGTTGTGACTTCACGTCTCATAGGGTCCATTGGACCTGGAGGTGTCTGATGCTGGTGAGCCGGCCTCCCGTGTTGGCCCTGCTGATGCCCCGCCCCCCCTCCTGTCTACCTCCTTCTGTTTCATGGATTGGAGTTCCATTCATACATTGTCATATTCATGTAATGTGTTTATGTAACTCTATAACTCCGTTCATCTGGTCACATGACATGTATTCTTCTGTCCATCCGGGGAGAGGGATCCTCCTCTGTTGCTCTCCTGAAGGTTTCTTCCCTTTTTTCCTTTTGAAAGGTTATTTTTGGGGAGTTTTTCCTGATCCGATGTGAGGTCAAAGGTCAGGGATGTCGTATGTGTACAGATTGTAAAGCCCTCTGAGGCAAATTTGTAATTTGTGATATTGGGCTATACAAAATAAACTGAATTGAATACAAGTACACTGTACAACAATGTACCACAAGGCTCTGCATACAGTCGATGCCCGACTGCGGTGTGTGGTGTTCAATGTATGGCTCGAGAAGGTCTGTAAATAAATGATTCCTTGTGGGCAGAATACTCAATTCAGTTTATTTTCTATAGCCCAGAATTACAATCTCCCCTCAGAGGGCTTTACAATCTGTACACATACGACATCCCTGACCTTTGACCTCACATCGGATCAGGAAAAAGACAGAAGCAATATATGTCATTTGTACAGATGAACAGAGTTACAGAGTTACAACACATTCAATGAGCATGACAGAAATTATGAATAATGAGTAGTAGGCATGGACCACGATCCAGACCTCTACAATCCATGAAACAGAAGGAGGAAGAGAGGAGAGGGGGGGCATCAGCAGGGCCACAGAGGCAGGAGGGCATTTATAAATGACCACTGTGGGATACCACAAGAATACGTTTTAGGGCTGCTAGTTTTTAAACTGTACATCTTATCCCTGGACAGTGTCATCAGAAGACACGGCATCTTTTACCACAGCAATGCTGAGGATACTCAACTCTATGTCTCCTGTTGAAACTGGGCCAATTGACTTCAACTGTATATTAGATATAATGGCCTATATGTCACATATGTATTTTACAGCTCAACCAGAATAACACAGAAGTACTGATTATTGTTTCAAAGGCTCAGAGAGAGAAACCGTTCTCCTAGATAGATACAGTAGGACTCAACCCAAGTCAAGCTTTGATTCAGATTTTGTGTGGGATGACACAAAATAATATTCTGTCATTTGAAGAACATCTCCAAAGTCCGGCTCTTTCTCTCTCTGTGCAGAACAAAAACAGTATTGTTTTCTTTATTAAGCTCAAAGTCGCTGGAACCGCTATTTAAGACGATCAAAAAATATTTATATTTTTAACTAAAACCCTTTTTTGGTCTAGCTTTTAAGTGCATTTGATAATTTGTTTTAATATTTGTACTTATTCTATTAACATTTTCAACGATTTTACTCGTTTTTATGTTATGTAATCAACATTGTATTGTTATCATTATAAATATTTTAATTGTATTAACATTGTACTACTTTTAACATCCTAAGTGTTGTGAAACACTTGTAAAGCACTTTGAAGTGCAGTTTATTTCTTCCTTAAGTGCTATATAAATAAAGTTGGATTGATTGAGTTTAGATTATCAATATTCATGGCTGCCGGTTGAAAGTCTTAGTGGATGATATCTCTTTATGTTTGCTGCAGGTCCACAAAGCTACAAGTTGCTATTGAATTTGATTAAGCTAATCACACTCACCTCCTGTGTTGATGAAGGTCTGATGAAGGATGAAATTGACAATTCGGATCCTGGAGAAAAGAATATTTAGTAAAGTGAAAAAACTGTATCAGCAGAGTCAGAATGAGTAGGTTTATATAACATGAAGAGGAACAAACTGGTGGAAGAGAGGAACAAACTGGTGGAGGACAGGAACAAACTGATGGAGGAGAGGAACAAACTGGTGGAGGAGAGGAACAAACTGGTGGAAGAGAGGAACAAACTGGTGGAAGAGAGGAACACACTGGTGGAAGAGAGGAACAAACTGGTGGAAGAGAGGAACAAACTGGTGGAGGAGAGGAACAAACTGGTGGAAGAGAGGAACAAACTGGTGGAAGAGAGGAACACACTGGTGGAAGAGAGGAACAAACTGGTGGAGGAGAGGAACAAACTGGTGGAGGAGAGGAACAAACTGGTGGAAGAGAGGAACAAACTGGTGGAAGAGAGGAACAAACTGGTGGAGGAGAGGAACAAACTGGTGGAGGAGAGGAACAAACTGGTGGAAGAGAGGAACACACTGGTGGAGGAGAGGAACAAACTGGTGGAGGAGAGGAACAAACTGGTGGAGGAGAGGAACAAACTGGTGGAGGAGAGGAACAAACTGGTGGAAGAGAGGAACACACTGGTGGAGGAGAGGAACAAACTGGTGGAGGAGAGGAACAAACTGGTGGAGGAGAGGAATAAACGGTGGAAGAGAGGAACAAACTGGTGGAAGAAAGGAACAAACTGGTGGAGGAACAAACTGGTGGAGGAGAGGAACAAACTGGTGGAGGAGAGGAACAAACTGGTGGAAGAGAGGAACAAACTGGGGTTGGAGAGGAACAAACTGGTGGAAGAGAGGAACAAACTGGTGGAGGAGAGGAACAAACTGGTGGAAGAGAGGAACAAACTGGTGGAAGAGAGGAACAAACTGGTGGAAGAGAGGAACAAACTGGTGGAGGAGAGGAACAAACTGGTGGAGGAGAGGAACAAACGGTGGAAGAGAGGAACAAACTGGTGGAAGAAAGGAACAAACTGGTGGAGGAGAGGAACAAACTGGTGGAAGAGAGGAACAAACTGGTGGAGGAGAGGAACAAACTGGTGGAAGAGAGGAACAAACTGGTGGAAGAGAGGAACAAACTGGTGGAGGAGAGGAACAAACTGGTGGAAGAGAGGAACAAACTGGTGGAGGAGAGGAACAAACTGGTGGAAGAGAGGAACAAACTGGTGGAAGAGAGGAACACACTGGCGGAGGAGAGGAACAAACTGGTGGAAGAGAGGAACAAACTGGTGGAAGAAAGGAACAAACTGGTGGAGGAACAAACTGGTGGAGGAGAGGAACAAACTGGTGGAGGAGAGGAACAAACTGGTGGAAGAGAGGAACAAACTGGTGGAAGAGAGGAATAAACTGGGGTTGGAGAGGAACAAACTGGTGGAAGAGAGGAACAAACTGGTGGAAGAAAGGAACAAACTGGTGGAAGAGAGGAACAAACTGGTGGAGGAGAGGAATAAACTGGTGGAAGAGAGAAATAAAAACAGCTGGAGGAGAGGAACAAAGTAAGCAGATGCAGAAGCAAACCGTATTTGTATCTCATACAACCTCTAAAACCCTGAACTATCCCTTTAAAGCTGTTGTTGCTTCATATGAAAAATTATTACATAACTGCTGCTTTCTTCTCAAACAGCTTGTTGTCTGAGCAGTGTTCCGGAACTCCCTGTACAGGTTTAACCATCATCTGTGAAGGGTGTGTGCATCACTCTCTGTGTGTGTAAGTGTGTTTATATATATATATATATATATATATATATATATATATATATATATATATATATATATATATATATATATATATATATATATATACATACATACACACACACACACACACACACACACACACACACGTGAGTGTTACCTGGTGGCCTGGTTGACGGAGCCCCTTACATCGCCACACCAGTTGCAAGAGTCGGACACTTTGAGCAGGTACTGGTAGTCTAGAAACATCTCAGTGGGAGCACGAAGGCCAAAAAACACTTTGTCATCATGGATGATCCTCTAAGACACAAAAACAACAACAATATTAAATGGAACAATCTTTTACATTATATTAAATCCTGTGTCAGGTCAGGGTATTTTGAAGAAATGTGGGACAGTGAAGGACTCAGACTCACAGTGATGGTGATGTTTTTCTTTTCGAGCTGCTGGATGAAGGCTCTCTGTCTCTGAGCCTTTTGGTCCATGTCATCGTCCACCTTGTGGGCCACCAGCACGTAGTCAAATGTCCTGTATGTTGGCTGTTCAACAACAAATTCAACCTGAGACTATTCACATTGACACATGGTTAAGCAGCTCAAAAGAAGTGTGTGTGTTACATTTGTGCACCTAACAAACAAAACCCTTACTTCCACACCCATCGTTGAACTAATGAGCACACCTGACCTGACAGGCCCATTAAACATGGTACTAAATGCAAATGAGACAGCTGACATGAGCAGGCTCACTGTTTTATCTTGAATGGTGACAGAAGGTCTTTTCATGTCTGACAGCACACAGGTTGTTAATCTTTCCAACGCAGAGTCAAAGAACCTTTCATATGAGCAGATCTAGTCTCTGTGTGCATGTTACTAGTGATCTACATCTTGTTGGAAAGAGAAGAGAGACGGGTCTTCTTACCGTTGGAGGAAGTAAAGGCTCAGTGTGACTGTCCTTCTGTCGGTCCCGCAGCTCAATGTTTTCCTTTGGCACACAGAGATATATGAGCATTACAGCTGCACACACAGTGCAGCATCTTGGTTGCCATGCAGACTTTTGAGAGTCATTTGCAGCTAAAGTGAGACTGTGTAACTTAACAGTAACTCAGTTCAGTACACTCAGGTGTTGCAGTCCCACCTGCTCAGGTAAGACCAGTTAGCTTATAATGGCAGCGAATGTTAGCAAGCTTTAGCTTGTATTGCTACATGTGCTGCAGGGGTGAGGTATTTTCTCTGCGCCGCATTGTAGCTAGTTGCTAAGCTAACATTGTTACAATTAAGCATTTTTTACATTTATGCTACGCTTGGGTGGGTAAGCTGCATGCTTATCAGAAGATGTGTGTTGCTTTCTTCCATAACAGTTGGAGTTCATTTACTACTGTGACCAACAACAGTTTGTAAAGACAGAAACAAAAATTAAATCTACCAAATAAAAATGGTAGGATTAGGATATTGGCCTAAACTGGTCAATGTTTGTTTTTATTATCTATGCCATTTGCATGCACTGTAGATTTCTGTAGTTAGGAGTCACATTTTAGTTAATTTTTTTTATTAATAACCCCTGTCAGCATAACACAATACAATTCAACAGCAGATCCACCAAAATAATCATGAACACCCTTCAACACAAACTGAACACGATAACCTTCTTGAAGGAGAATGATAACTATTGTATCACGCTGCATTAGTTTGAGCAGGTGGACCAAATGACTGGACATGGACATGTGAGCGGTGCATGAGAAAAGATCTGCTCCTTCTGTCAATGTGTGATACGTGGAATAACATTATCTTCATAATATTCAACCGGTCGAATTATAACATATTAAATCATCCTTCTGCTTGTTCACATGGTCTGTTGAGATTCATCTCCACACATTGGTTCACAGCATATAATAGTGGACAGCTGCTGAGAGTCTAACAGACAGTCAGCCTGCAGGTCTAGACCTGCCAGACAGGCTGAGCTTCGAACGTCTGCTGTCTCCTTTTGTCTCCCACACTTCACCCTGAGCTTTGCTCTGTTAAACACATCTTCCACTGGCCTCATACCATTTACAGAGCAGATAAGATGACTGAGGAGCTGAGTTTCTATTCTGGTAGCGATCCTGGATCCAAATACACTGTAAAGAACCTTCAGCATGGGTGTGACCTTTACTGCTCCCCGTGATAAGCAGGTTTCACTTCTGGCCCACTGAGCGAGCGCGAGCGCACACACAGTGTCTTGATTACAATCACAGAGCAGGGTGTTCATGCAACATGTATTTATTGGGCTCTTTATTTTCACTATCAGTAATCAGGTACTTGGTATCTTCAGAGCTGAAACAATGTACTGGTTGATCAGCCGATAGACAGAAAATGTATCCACAAGACCATTGTGATGACCGATTCATCGATCAAATCATTTCTAACACATTCTCTGGATCAGCTTCTGAATTTTCCTGTGATTATATTCTTCTATGATATTAAACTGATTCATTTTGGGACCGTTGGACAAAACTTTACATTTGAAAACTTCACCTCGGGTTTTGAGAAGTTGTGATTGTCATTTTTCACTATTTTATGACATATTATACACTAAAACAATCATCCGATTAATTGATTATGAAAGTAAGCTTGAATGTACTCATTTTAAGAAAATGCAGAACTATGCAGATGTTTTGGAACTGCTAACAGAAACGTGTTTGTTCCTTTAGGAGATGCATTACAACTATCCCAATAGGTGCAGGAACAGAATGCTGGTATTGTGAGACTGCACTGCACTCTCTATATGCAGAAGATTCAGTTTGCCCGTGTCCCCTTTGAAAAGGTTAAACACCATTTAAGGAAAATTCACACTTGGTCAAACCTGAGAAAAACAGTGTTGTCTGGTTATTGTGACTGAGATACAATGAAATGAAAGTAGATTAATATGAACTGTTAAGTGATTTCTTTTTTTAAAAGAAAAACATGCGCAGTGGCTTTTCAAGCAGTCAGTATTTACTTTTTTACTGTTAGATATATGACAGATGTTCTACATATTGTATAAGTACATGGTCTTACACCTTTTCTCTTTGAAGTGACTTTTCAGTTTATTTTCAGTCTATTGATGAAACATGATTGTTGCAACGCCGGTGGAGGCTGCTCATTGGCCATCGCACTGACCCTTGTATGTTGGTCTAACCCTGGGTAGAGCTACTAATGAATGGTCCTCCTTGTGATCAATAATAACTTGTCTGAATCTAAGAACATTTAAATGAGCATCACATACTTTGTCTGTAAACAGCTGCAGAGTCACAGGTGACGTCACTCCTCAACACAAGCAGAAGTACAAAAGGCCAGACCTGAAGACTCTAGGAAAGGAGCTGTGTCTAGGTCCCTCATGCCCCCGCTCAGCTCAGTGTTTACCTCGACAGCCTTGAAGAACATGTTGGAACGTGTCCCCGTGTTGGGGTGAAGGTCGGTCACAGAAAGGTGTCGTTACATCCAACAGGACCCGTGTACAGGCTGCTCATTGCCATGCTGTTACTCCATCAGTGCGTCAGGAACATCAAGCCACGGAGAAGCTCATGAAAATGGATCCGACGGTAGCTCGGCTCCTCCCTTCACTTCCGCATTTCTCCAGTTGACTGCTTCATGTGTTTGAGTGCGCGCGTGTTCAGGTAAAGGTGTGCCGCTTCACCTGCAGCCGATGACGTCACATTTCGCCAACACGGGAGGATCTAATGTTGCGTTCACATCCGCTGGAAAGACGGAAAATGTGAGCTTTTATTTTGTACTTCTAAAGTCATTTGGTACGTAGATACTACAGCTCAGGTTGCACAAAGGAAATGTTGTGAAAAGTCATTTTACTCAGTGATAACTAATTACATTCGGACTATAAATCAAAGTACAAACAAAACACAAAGCAGTGATACTTTCTAAGAAGTCATACCAGTAGTGGAAAGTAACTACTGGCATGTACATTTACTCAAGTACTATACTTTAAGTACTTCATACGTCTACTCCACGACAGCTCAGACAGACATATTGTTAATGGTTCTGCTGTGATGCTGCAAAAAGGATGATCTTATTCTAATTCAAAGTACATAATATAGTAACTGAAACATGGTCAAAAGATCGTAGCTCAATCATAAGCACACTAAAAGAGAAATGTTTTAACCTGGATTTAAAAATGGGTTCCCTAAAAGTTGTATGTAAATGCACAGACTAACGTATGGCATTGTCTCCCTCGGTGGAGGACTGGTTGATCGTTTACGTAAGACATGTTCTCAGAAGGGACCTGATGAGTTCATATTTGTCTGCCCTACAGACTGTGGTCTGACGCAAATTCCCCACGCTTCATAAAAAGTCCAGGCCGAAACACAACTACATTCAATTCAATTCAATTTTTCAATTCAGTTTATTTTGTATAGCACAATATCACAAATTACAAATTATCCTCAGAGGGCTTTACAATCTGTACACATACGACATCCCTGACCTTTGACCTCACATCGAATCAGGAAAAACTCCCAAAAATATAGAAAAAAACATTTCAGGGGAAAAAAGAAAGAAACCTTCTGTAGAGCAACAGAGGAGGATCCCTCTCCCCGGATGGACAGAAGAATAGATGTCATGTGACCAGATGAACAGAGTTATAGAGTTACATAAACATTCAATGAATATGACAGAAATGTATGACTAATTAGTATTATGCATGGACCACGATCCAGACCTCCACAATCCACGAAACAGAAGGAGTAGGGGGGGGGGGTGCATCAGCCGGCCCACCAGGCAGGAGGCATCGCGAAAGAGGCCGGACGAATGACATCGGCCATTGAGGCAGGAGGGACAGAGAAGGAGGCAGGGCCATTGGGAAAGACGCCAGGCCCAGACCAGGGACTGGATGCAGGAAGCAGGACCAGCATCAGACACCTCCAGGTCCAATGGACCCTATGAGACGTGAAGTCACAACGACTCCGGGGAGGAAGCAGAGTTAATAAGGTGCAATGGAGAGATGTAAATTCATCCATAAGGAGAGAGAGAAGAAGAGAGAGGTGCTCAGTGTATCCTAAAACATCCCCCAGCAGCCTATAAGCCTATAGCAGCATATCAAGGGGCTGGACCAGGGCAAACCTGATTCAGCCCTAACTATAAGCACTATTAAAGAGGAAAGTCTTAAGTCTGTTCTTAAATGAGGTGACTGTGTCTGCCTCCAGGACTGAAAGTGGAAGCTGGTTCCATAAAAGAGGAGCTTGATAACTGAAGGCTCTGGCTCCCATCCTACTTTTTAGGACTCTAGGAACCACAAGTAGCCCCACATTTAGTGAGCGCAATATTTTAACAAGGTACAACAAGATAGTATGTGACTGGTATGTGTTCAGATCCGGACCAGCTCTTACCTGTGTTGGTTGCTTGGTGCAGACAGGTGGGATATCCTTCATGTCCAAAAGAGCTCTGACACTGATTTCCTCACTGTCACAGACCGCCAGAGATGGGGCGAGGTCCTCGAACCAACCTCAGGTCAGGATCTTGAGGGGATATCGTTCTCCCAGTGAAGCTCCTCTGTGCAGAGAAAAAAAAGGATGGCGAAAACAGAAGCCATGTAGAGACAGGAAGACAGAAAGAGACAGTAAGGCACAGAAAGAGACAGGAAGACAGAGAAAGACACAGAAAGAGACAGGAAGACACAGAAAGAGACAGGAAGACAGAGAAAGACAGAAAGAGACAGAAAGACACAGAAAGAGACAGGAAGACAGAGAAAGACAGAAAGAGACAGGAAGACACAGAAAGAGACAGGAAGACAGAGAAAGACAGAAAGAGACAGGAAGACACAGAAAGAGACAGGAAGACAGAGAGAGACAGAAAGAGACAGGAAGACACAGAAAGAGACAGGAAGACAGAGAAAGACAGAAAGAGACAGAAAGACACAGAAAGAGACAGGAAGACAGAGAAAGACAGAAAGAGACAGGAAGACACAGAAAGAGACAGGAAGACAGAGAAAGACAGAAAGAGACAGAAAGAGACAGGAAGACACAGAAAGAGACAGAAAGAGACAGGAAGAGATAGGAAGAGACAGAAGAGACAGGAAGACACAGAAAGACAGGAAGACACAGGAAGAGACAGAAAGAGACAGGAAGACAGAAAGACAGAAAGAGACAGGGAGACATTAAGAGACAGGAAGACAGAAAGAGAAAGAAATACAGAAAGAGACAGGAAGTTACAGGAAGACACAGGAAGAGACAGGAAGACACAGAAAGACAGGAAGAGACAGGAAGAGACAGAAAGACACAGGAAGACACAGAAAACAACAGAAAGACACAGGAAGAGACAGGAAGACACAGGAAGAGACAGAACGAGACAGGAAGAGACAGAAAGACACAGAAATGCAGGAAGAGACAGGAAGACACAGAAAGAGACAGGAAGACACAGAAAGAGAAAGAAATACAGAAAGAGACAGGAAGTTACAGGAAGACACAGAAAGACACAGAAAGAGACAGGAAGACACAGAAAGAGACAGGAAGACAGAGAGAGACAGAAAGAGACAGGAAGACACAGAAAGAGACAGGAAGACAGAGAAAGACAGAAAGAGACAGAAAGACACAGAAAGAGACAGGAAGACAGAGAAAGACAGAAAGAGACAGGAAGACACAGAAAGAGACAGGAAGACAGAGAAAGACAGAAAGAGACAGAAAGAGACAGGAAGACACAGAAAGAGACAGAAAGAGACAGGAAGAGATAGGAAGAGACAGAAGAGACAGGAAGACACAGAAAGACACAGAAAGACAGGAAGACACAGGAAGAGACAGAAAGAGACAGGAAGACAGAAAGACAGAAAGAGACAGGGAGACATTAAGAGACAGGAAGACAGAAAGAGAAAGAAATACAGAAAGAGACAGGAAGTTACAGGAAGACACAGGAAGAGACAGGAAGACACAGAAAGACAGGAAGAGACAGGAAGAGACAGAAAGACACAGGAAGACACAGAAAACGACAGAAAGACACAGGAAGAGACAGGAAGACACAGGAAGAGACAGAACGAGACAGGAAGAGACAGAAAGACACAGAAATGCAGGAAGAGACAGGAAGACACAGAAAGAGACAGGAAGACACAGAAAGAGAAAGAAATACAGAAAGAGACAGGAAGTTACAGGAAGACACAGAAAGACACAGAAAGAGACAGGAAGACACAGAAAGAGACAGGAAGACAGAGAGAGACAGAAAGAGACAGGAAGACACAGAAAGAGACAGGAAGACAGAGAAAGACAGAAAGAGACAGGAAGACACAGAAAGAGACAGAAAGAGACAGGAAGACACAGAAAGACAGAAAGAGACAGGAAGACACAGAAAGACAGAAAGAGACAGGAAGACACAGAAAGACACAGAAAGAGACAGGAAGACACAGAAAGACAGAAAGAGACAGGAAGACACAGAAAGACAGAAAGAGACAGGGAGACACAGAAAGAGACAGAAAGAGACAGGAAGACACAGAAAGAGAAAGAAATACAGAAAGAGACAGGAAGAGACAGGAAGACACAGAAAGAGAAAGAAATACAGAAAGAGACAGGAAGTTACAGGAAGACACAGGAAGAGACAGAAAGAGTCCGGAAGACACAGGAAGAGACAGGAAGATACAGAAAGACACAGGAAGAGACAGGAAGAGTCCGGAAGACACAGGAAGAGACAGAAAGACACAGGAAGAGACAGGAAGAGACAGAAAGACACAGAAAGAGACAGAAAGAGACAGGAAGACACAGAAAGAGACAGGAAGAGACAGAAAGACAGAAAGAGACAGGAAGACAGAAAGAGACAGAAAGAGACAGGAAGACACAGAAAGAGACAGGAAGAGACAGAAAGACACAGAAATGCAGGAAGAGACAGGAAGACACAGAAAGAGACAGGAAGACACAGAAAGAGAAAGAAATACAGAAAGAGACAGGAAGTTACAGGAAGACACAGAAAGACACAGAAAGAGACAGGAAGACACAGAAAGACAGAAAGAGACAGGAAGACACAGAAAGACAGAAAGAGACAGGGAGACACAGAAAGAGACAGAAAGAGACAGGAAGACACAGAAAGAGAAAGAAATACAGAAAGAGACAGGAAGAGACAGGAAGACACAGAAAGAGAAAGAAATACAGAAAGAGACAGGAAGTTACAGGAAGACACAGGAAGAGACAGAAAGAGTCCGGAAGACACAGGAAGAGACAGGAAGATACAGAAAGACACAGGAAGAGACAGGAAGAGTCCGGAAGACACAGGAAGAGACAGAAAGACACAGGAAGAGACAGGAAGAGACAGAAAGACACAGAAAGAGACAGAAAGAGACAGGAAGACACAGAAAGACAGAAAGAGACAGGAAGACACAGAAAGACAGAAAGAGACAGGGAGACACAGAAAGAGACAGAAAGAGACAGGAAGACACAGAAAGAGACTGAAAGACAGAAAGAGACAGGAAGACACAGGAAGAGATAGGAAGACACAGAAAGAGACAGAAAAAGACAGGAAGAGATAGGAAGACACAGGAAGAGACAGGAAGACACAGAAAGAGACAGAAAGAGACAGGAAGACACAGAAAGAGACAGGAAGACACAGAAAGAGACAGAAAGAGACAGGAAGACACAGAAAGAGACAGGAAGAGACAGGAAGACACAGAAAGAGACTGAAAGACAGAAAGAGACAGGAAGACACAGACAGAAAGAGACAGGAAGACACAGAAAGAGACAGAAAGACAGAAAGAGACAGGAAGAGACAGGAAGACACAGAAAGAGACAGAAAAAGACAGGAAGAGATAGGAAGAGACAGGAAGACATAGAAAGACAGGAAGAGATAGGAAGACACAGAAAGAGACAGGAAAAGACAGGAAGACACAGAAAGACACAGGAAGAGACAGGAAGACACAGAAAGACAGGAAGACACAGAAAGAGACAGGAAGACACAGAAAGACAGAAAGAGACAGGAAGACACAGAAAGACAGAAAGAGACAGGAAGAGACAGGAAGACACAGGAAGAGACAGGAAGAGACAGAAAGACACAGAAATACAGGAAGAGACAGGAAGACAGAAAGAGACAGAAAGACAGAAAGAGACAGGAATACACAGAAAGACCGAAAAAGACAGGGAGACATTAAGAGACAGGAAGACAGAAAGAGAAAGAGACAGGAAGTTACAGGAAGACACAGGAAGAGTCCGGAAGACACAGGAAGACACAGAAAGACACAGGAAGAGTCTGGAAGACACAGAAAGACAGGAAGAGACAGGAAGACACAGAAAAAGACAGAAAGACACAGGAAGAGACAGGAAGACACAGAAAGACAGGAAGAGACAGGAAGACACAGAAAGACACAGGAAGAGACAGGAAGACACAGAAAGACCGAAAAAGACAGGGAGACATTAAGAGACAGGAAGACAGAAAGAGAAAGAGACAGGAAGTTACAGGAAGACACAGGAAGAGTCCGGAAGACACAGGAAGACACAGAAAGACACAGGAAGAGTCTGGAAGACACAGAAAGACAGGAAGAGACAGGAAGACACAGAAAAAGACAGAAAGACACAGGAAGAGACAGGAAGACACAGAAAGACAGGAAGAGACAGGAAGACACAGAAAGACACAGGAAGAGACAGGAAGACACAGAAAGACAGGAAGACACAGAAAAAGACAGAAAGACACAGGAAGACACAGAAAAAGACAGAAAGACACAGGAAGAGACAGGAAGACACAGGAAGAGACAGGAAGAGACAGAAAGACACAGAAATACAGGAAGAGACAGAAAGACACAGAAAGAGAAAGAAATACAGAAAGAGACAGGAAGTTACAGGAAGACACAGAAAGACACCGAAAGAAACAGGGAGACACAGAAAGAGACAGAAAGAGACAGGAAGACACAGAAAGAGACAGGAAGACACATAAAGAGAAAGAAATACAGAAAGAGACAGGAAGTTACAGGAAGACACAGGAAGAGACAGAAAGATACAGAAAGACACAGGAAGAGACAGGAAGAGACAGAAAAAGACAGAAAGACACAGGAAGAGACAGAAAAAGACAGAAAGACACAGGAAGAGACAGAAAGACACAGGAAGAGACAGGAAGACACAGAAAGAGACAGGAAGACACAGAAAAAGACAGAAAGACACAGGAAGAGACAGAAAGACACAGAAAGAGACAGGAAGAGACAGGAAGAGACAGGAAGACACGGAAAGACAGGAAGAGACAGGAAGACACAGGAAGAGACAGGAAGAGACAGAAAGACACAGGAAGTCACAGAAAGAGACAGGAAGACACAGAAAGACACAGAAAGAGACAGAAAGAGACAAAAAGACACAGAAATACACAGGAAGAGACAGGAAGAGACAGGAAGACACAGGAAGACACAGAAAAAGACAGAAAGACACAGAAAGAGACAGGAAGAGACAGAAAGACACAGGAAGACATAGGAAGAGACAGGAAGACACAGAAAGAGACAGGAAGACACAGAAAAAGACAGGAAGAGACAGGAAGACACAGAAAGACACAGGAAGTCACATAAAGACACAGGAAGACACAGAAAAATACAGAAAAAGACAGAAAGACACAGGAAGTCACAGAAAGACACAGGAAGAGACAGAAGACATAGGAAGACATTAGGAAGCGGCAGGAAGCAACAGGAAGAGCCATGAAGTGGCAGGAAGTGGCAGGAAGTGACAGGAAGAGCCAGGAAGAGCCATGAAGAGACAGGAAGCGACAGGAAGAGCCATGAAGAGACAGGAAGTGACAGGAAGAGCCATGAAGAGACAGGAAGAGCCATGAAGATACAGGAAGTGACAGGAAGAGCCAGGAAGAGCCAGGAAGAGACAGGAAGTGACAGGAAGAGACAGGAAGAGCCATGGAGAGACAGGAAGAGCCATGAAGAGACAGGAAGTGACAGGAAGAGCCATGAAGAGACAGGAAGAGCCATGAAGAGCCATGAAGAGACAGGAAGAGCCAAGAAGAGCCAGGAAGTGACAGGAAGAGCCATGAAGAGACAGGAAGAGCCATGAAGAGACAGGAAGAGCCATGAAGAGACAGGAAGTGACAGGAAGAGCCATGAAGAGACAGGAAGTGACATGAAGAGCCATGAAGTGACAGGAAGAGCCATGAAGAGACAGGAAGTGACAGGAAGAGACAGGAAGTGACAGGAAGAGCCATGAAGAGCCAGGAAGTGACAGGAAGAGCCATTAAGAGCCATGAAGAGACAGGAAGTGACAGGAAGAGCCATGAAGAGACAGGAAGTGACAGGAAGAGCCATGAAGAGACAGGAAGAGCCATGAAGAGACAGGAAGTGACAGGAAGAGCCATGAAGAGACAGGAAGTGACAGGAAGAGCCATGAAGAGCCAGGAAGTGACAGGAAGAGCCATGAAGAGCCAGGAAGAGCCAGGAAGAGCCATGAAGAGACAGGAAGAGACAGGAAGAGCCATGAAGAGACATGAAGAGCCATGAAGAGCCAGGAAGTGACAGGAAGAGCCATGAAGAGACATGAAGAGACAGGAAGAGCAATGAAGAGACAGGAAGTGACAGGAAGAGCCATTAAGAGCCAGGAAGAGACAGGAAGTGACATGAAGAGCCAGGAAGAGCCAGGAAGAGCCATGAAGAGCCATGAAGAGCCAAGAAGAGACAGGAAGTGACAGGAAGAGACAGGAAGAGACATGAAGAGCCAAGAAGAGACAGGAAGTGACAGGAAGAGCCATGAAGAGCCATGAAGAGCCAGGAAGAGACAGGAAGAGCCATGAAGAGCCAAGAAGAGACAGGAAGTGACAGGAAGAGACAGGAAGAGACATGAAGAGCCATGAAGAGCCATGAAGAGCCAGGAAGAGCCAGGAAGAGACAGGAAGAGACATGAAGAGCCATGAAGAGACAGGAAGAGCCAGGAAGAGCCAGGAAGAGACTGGAAGAGACAGGAAGAGCCATGAAGAGCCATGAAGAGACAGGAAGAGACATGAAGAGCCAGGAAGAGCCAGGAAGAGACTGGAAGAGACAGGAAGAGCCATGAAGAGCCATGAAGAGACGTGGTCAAAGGAAAGATCAGATTGCTGAAAAGCGGAGAAAAGAGAATTGAGAAGGAGTAATGAAACAAGAAAAGGAGTGAGAGTGAAGGAACTCTTTCAGTACAGCAGAGGAGAAGCAAAGTATTACAGTAAAGCAGAGAAAAGTTGTGAAGAAGATTTGGAAATATGTGAAGAGTATGCAGGAGAGAAGAGATGACCAAAGATAAGAGTAGCAATGATACAGATGGATAATTCATGTTTGTAGCAGAGTTAAGGATTCCACTGGCCATTATTTGAAATTATTTCTTACTAATCCAAACTATTTAATTATTATTCCCTCTTATTTTTGTCAATATAATCCATCCATTATCACCTGCTTATCCGGGGTCGGGTCGCGGTGGCAGCAGGTTCAGCAGGCCGACCCAGGCTTCCCTCTCACCCGCAACACTTTCCAGCTCATTCTGGGGGATCCCGAGGCGTTCCAAGGCCAGCCGGGAGATATAATCCCTCCAGCGTGTCCTCGGTCTTCCCCGGGGCCTCCTACCAGTTGGACGTGCCCGGAAAACCTCTAATGGGAGGCGTCCAGGAGGCATCCTAACTAGATGCCCGAACCACCTCAGCTGACTCCTTTCGACACGAAGGAGCAGCGACTCGACTCCAAGCTCCCCCCTGATGTCCGAGCTCCTTACCCTATCTCTAAGGCTGAGCCCGGCCACCCTACGGAGGAAGCTCATTTCGGCCGCTTGTATCCGAGATCTCGTTCTTTCGGTCACGACCCAGAGTTCGTGACCATAGGTGAGGGTTGGAACGTAGACCGACCAGTAAATGGAGAGCTTTGCCTTCCGGCTCAGCTCCCTCTTCACTAAGACAGACCGGTACAGCGCCTGTTTTACTGCTGCAGCCGCACCGATCCGCCTATCGATCTCCCGCTCCACCTTACCCTCACTCGTGAACAAGACCCCGAGATACTTGAACTCCTTCGCTTGGGGTAGGCAGTTTGCCTAGCTTTTTGACTACCTTAGCGACCTCTGCCAGGGATATGGGTGAATCCACCCCAAAGTCTTCCGGCGCTGCCCCCTCTCCGGGGGACATGTTGGCCGGGTTTAGGAGTTCCTCAAAGTGCTCTTTCCACCGCCCGACGATGTCCCCAGTCCGGGTCAGCAGTTCCCCCCCCCTGCTGAGAACAGCCTGGGGTAGACCCTGCTTTCCCTTCCTGAGCCGTCGGATGGTTTGCCAGAACTTCCTTGAGGCCAACCGAAAGTCCTTCTCCATGGCCTCCCCGAACTCCTCCCATGCCCGAGTTTTAGCCTCCGCGACCATCGTCGCTGCAGCCCTTTTGGCCCGCCGGTACCCGTCAGCTGCTTCAGGAGACCCCTGGGCCAGCCAGGCCCGAAAGGCCTCCTTCTTCAGTTTGACGGCTACCCTCACCCCCGGTGTCCACCACCAGGTTCTAGGGTTGCCGCCACGACAGGCACCGATGACCTTCCGGCCACAGCCCCGAGCAGCCGCGTCCACAATAGAGGCTTTGAACAAGGTCCACTCGGATTCCATGTCCCCAGCCTCCCTCGGGATTTGTGAGAAGTTCTTCCGGAGGTGGGAGTTGAAGACCTCCCGGACAGGATCCTCTGCCAGACGTTCCCAGTTCACCCTCACTACACGTTTGGGCTTGCCAGGTCTCTCTAGCCGAGTCCCCCGCCATCTGATCTAACTCACCACCAGGTGGTGATCAGTTGACAGCTCTGCTCCTCTCTTCACCCGAGTGTCCAAGACATACGGCCGCAGATCAGATGATACGATTACAAAGTCGATCATTGATCTCCGGCCTAAGGTGTTCTGGTACCAGGTACACTTATGAGCCACCTTATGTTCGAACATGGTGTTCGTTATGGACAAACTGTGGCTAGCACAGAAGTCCAACAACAAAACACCATTCGGGTTCAGATCGGGCAAGCCGTTCCTCCCAATCACGCCCCGCCAGGTTTCTCTGTCATTGCCCACGTGAGCGTTGAAGTCTCCCAGGAGAACTATGGAGTCGGCAGGCGGCGCCCTTTCCAGGACCCCTCCCACCGACTCCAAGAAGGCCGGATACTCTGAAATGCTGTTCGGTGCATAAGCACAAACAACAGTCAGAGCCTTACTCCCCGCAACCCGTAGGCGCAGGGAGGCGACCCTCTCGTTCCCCGGGGAAAACTCCAACACAGCGGCGCTCAGCCGGGGGCTCGTGAGTATCCCCACTCCCGCCCGGCGCCTCTCACCCTGGGCAACTCCAGAAAAGGACAAAGTCCAACCCTTCTCCAGGAGCTTGGTTCCAGAGCCCATGCTGTGCGTGGAGGTGAGCCCAACTATATCTAGCTGGTACCGCTCCACCTCCTGCACCAGCTCCGGCTCTTTCCCCGCTAGTGAGGTGACGTTCCACGTCCCTAGAGCTAGTCTATGCTGCCGGCGATCGGCCCGCCCAGGTCTCCCGCCTGGTCTACATAGCACCCGACCCCGATAATTCTCCCTGCAGGTGGTGGGTCCACAGGGTGACTGCTGCTCCATGTTGTTCTTTCGGGCTGAGCCCGACCGGGCCCCATGGGCGAAAGCCCGGCCACCAGACGCTCGCCGACGAGCTCCCCTCCTGGGTCTGGCTCCGGGAGGGTGCCCCGGTTTCCCTTGTCCGGGCAAGGTGGCTACAATCCGTGGGCTGCTTATCATCAGGGTTTGTTGAACCGCTCTTAGTCTGGGCTCTCCCCCGAGACCTGTTTGCCTTGGGAGACCCTACCAGGGGCTGACGCCCCGGACAACATAGCTCCCAGGATCACTGAGCCACTCAAACTCCTCCACCACGTTAAGGTGGCGATTCATAGGAAGAGTGGCGATTCATAGGAAGAGCAATATAATTTACAATGTATTTTCATGAGTTTCCCACTGGGACTAGCGTGTTGTCTGGCATTAGCGTCCCATAAACTGTTACCAGTCTGCAATATGCTCTCTGTAACAAGCTCTATTGTAATATCTAAAAAAAAAATTGTCTGTAGAATTGTTCCCTATAGGTTATGTGTTAAAGATTTCTAATTTCCATAACAAACACTTCAAAGTGATCTGTTGAGTTTACCACAATGTCGGTAACAGTGTGCCAGCTCAATAAGGAATATCGTTGTACCTATAACTAAAATGATTGTTTCTGGGCTTGTGGCCCTGGTGGGCTGTGAGAGCTCATGTTATGTTACCAGGCATGAATTATAACACAATGCAAGATAGAGTATACAACTACATGTTCACCTTAATTCTTCATTTGAAGTGTTAACTCGCGCAGAAAAAGACAGTGATCAATTAATCTAATGTCATTTCATTAAGTTCTGTTCATCTGTTCACAAATTCTAAACTATTTGATAAACGTCAGGTGCTGTGAATGAATCAGTCTCTGTGTAACGGGGTCATCAATGACAGGTGTGGGGCATTACCTGTTGAAACAAATACAGAAAACAGTTTGGGCTTGAAAATGAAAGCGTGTTCACTGTCATATTATATATGACTACTGGTGTATTAAAAGTCTCTCATAGCAGCGGGAGCTGTTTTACTGGGTGTGTCACATTGTGCACTGACGGACAGGTGGCAGTAATGGGGCAGTGATACTCGCTCTGCAAATGGTTTGAGGAAGGAAACACATGCAACACACTGGTTAGGCCTTAATGACACACAATGAGTTACACGGAAACCTTTGTTTATGTACAATAACAGTCCAGAGGTAGGGTTGAAGGGCTAGTTTGGCTTCCCTGGAATGGGTATGAGGGGTGACTGTAGATGGAGTTAGGAGAAAGACGGATGTACCTTCACAGGAGCAAAGCTATTAGCTGCTGTGGACACGGACACCTGAAAAACAACTGTATGCTACATTAAGGATATTGTCATTATCTTTGGAGATCATTCCCACACAAACAGCTGCATAAGGCACTTTGGATTGAGCCCTCGATACCGCCATGCACAGCAGACTGATTCAAGGATTATTACTTTATTCTCATTAGCCTACAACTCCAAGCTGTAATATTAAGACAATAGTTGAAATATTTGAAAGTCGCTGAATGTTGTGTTTTCCTTTACGTCCAGACATTTTCCACCATGAGTTAATGCAGAAATATTTTCCAGAATGCAGGACCCCCCCTTAAAATACATCTTGCTGCCCCCGCCCACACCAGTACAGGGCTTTGCTCCCGTGCTGGTTCTCCTGTCTGTTACTGGGGCTAATGGAGCTCATACAACCCAAACTATCCCTTTCAGATTGTGGTGATGACAATAGACACATTGTCATTTCCAATCAGCTTTCTTAATGTGATGCTTAAATCAAAGGTTTTGCACAAAATGTTCACCTGCTAGATTCAAACTAAAGGTGTTTGTTTGTCATTTGGCTTTCACAAAATTATTGTGAGGATAAAAATCTTAACACTAATTATTTACCCACATTTTCAAACACACATTTTTCTTTTTTTACCCCCCAAAATAACAGCCTTGAATGCTTTTGAAAGGATGACAAATAAAATTAATATAAATCAAAAATTTTAATTGAGATTATTCCAAAATACAGAACATGCAACAAGAAATATGAATCAAATTACCATCAACACAAATTTAAAATTTAAAAAGTTCCTACACAGATTTGTATTTCCCTCCAAACTCTGACCAGCTACACAGGATGTACTCACTGCCCTCGTGTCTTTATTCACAATAACAAATTAAGACATTTCATTGACTTATTACTTTTACTTTCAGGCTGATTCAGATTCAACTGATGATTCTCAGCTCCGCCCTCTTTACTTACTGTTGTTAACCTGTCAAGCTTTGATTTTCAGCAGTTAAAGTTTGCATTTATTACAGCAGCAGATGTAATTATTTCACCTTCAACTAAACTGCATTTTCAATTATGCTTTAAGGGAAATATTATAGATACAGTGTATATAAAAATTATATTTTTGATTCATCTCAAATGATTCTGCAGAATGAGGTCAGACCAACTCTAGACGTTCACCCAGGAGGCCGCTGAGTATTCTTTATGAAACCAAATGTCAACATTGATTTATTTTAATTTACGTCTGGAACTTCAACAACATCACATACTAGCTATTTCATGCCAAACCATGATGTTTTACTAAATCAAGTAACTAATTTGGTTGCCTAACCATCACCAAGGAGCTTTGTTTCAATTTACATTAACCGCGAGTTTAAAACTGACAGGGCTGAGAAAGAAGGAGCTCCTCACGGCAGCTAGCTAAGGAAGCTAACGTTAGCTCCATGACAAAGTTGAAAACTGTCACGTTGACTTTCTGTATGTTTTCAAACTTATTAAAAAAGATGAATAAATGGGTCTTTATTTTTACATTGAAAACCCACAAAATGTGGCCAGCCAATGAAATAATCCTGAGTCGTGGAAGTAAAACTATCTTATCTCACTATGTGGTACGCTATTTAGCTGGCATGCTAACATCAGAACAGATTAATGAAGTTTAATCCATGGTTCACGGTTGGCATGGCAACCGGTGCAGACAAACACATTTCCAACCATACCCATGGGAGACGTTGGATGCGAGTCGGAGGTTTCAACCAGAAAAGGTCTGCTTTTGTTACGGTTCAGGTTTGGTGACGCTGTACAGTAAAGTCAGCACATTTGAATAGACAACAGCAGTTGTTTGTTTGTATTATTTTGAGACAGTGATGAGCCGTGAGAGAGCTGTGTTGTGCTCAGTTGTCCTCCTGCCTGGAGCTCTTCCTGTAGTTCATGCGCTTAGTCTTCCTGAAGGAGGTAAAGGCTGGGTTGGCCTCTTCCATCTCTTCCATCTCCTTCTCCTCCTCCTCCTCATATGTTTCTTTTTGCACCCGTTTCTTCTCCTCTGGTGGACCCACAGCTCCCTTTGTGTCTTTTTCTTCATCTCTCAACCTTTCCTCAGCTTTCTCTACTCTCTGGTCTGTTCTCCTTCCTCCAGCCATCTCTTTCTCCCTGCCCTCCTCATCCTCGACAACCTCCTCCAGATGACTGAGGCGTGTCTCCTTCTCTTTGCCTCGAACAACTGACAGCTGATCAGCAGGAACAACTGACAGCTGATCCGCAGGAACAACTGACAGCTGATCCGCAGGTTGCTCCTTTGGAGTCCCGCAGGGTCTTGAGAAGATCATCTTCTGTTGGCTGTTACAGGAGGTATCACTCTGGCTCTCCTGCTGCCCTTTCCTCTGTTGCAGACTGGTCAGGAAGTGGTGAGCTGCCTTCCTGTTGTCCTTATCGCTGGTCTCTTCCACATCTTCCAGACTGTAGTGGGTCCAGCGCTCAGGGTGCACCAGGTAGTCCGGGACTCCTCTCTTCTTTGCTGGTGTGGGGCAGGTGGACGCAGGCTGGCTCATCTTCCTCCTGGAACGTGGAGGCAGAGGCCGAGCAAACACTCCGTCTGTGACTTTCTCCTGGGTCCGAGAGGAGGAAGCCAGCCGGGCCACGCTGTCCAGGCATTCAAAGATGCTGTGGCTGCGGTTTGAGAAAGCTGAGCTCCCTCCCCTCAGACTAAATGGAGTCTGAACTCTGTGACCAGCAGCTGGAGCAGAAATCACAACCTCCCCGCCATCATCGTCATCATCATCATCGTCATCGTCGTCCAGCTCTGGGTCAAAGGGAGCACTGCGGTGTAGCTCTTCGGGCTCAGATTCATCACTGGCTGACAGCTCGTCGACATCTTCACTGTTTAGCATCGCACCATGGTCCCCGCCATTTTTCTGATCACACATTTTAACAACACGACAGAGCAGCTCGCCTAAATCAATAACCTGTGAGAGAGAGGAAGAGGTCAAAACTGGTTTCAGCTCATGGCCTGCATCACATCTCTTAGTTGTAAGCCCATGTGCACTGCTTAGGAAGGAGTTGGTATGATACCCTTTCATATTAAATCCAAGGGTATGTGGGGGCGTGCTTTGCACACCAGTGCATTATTGTGCAGTTGATATTGAAACAGGAAGCTATTCCTATTTAACTCTGCACACAATCAATTATTTAACCAAAGACTAGGTTAGTTTGGTTCTCGCTGTACAAAATGTCAAAAATAACATCTATTATAAAAAGACTTTTACAACCTAAAAGCATGAAAGACAATACAAAAATATAGATAAGTCTTCCCAGCTATCTGACACTTTTGTGGCAGACTACCCAAACTTTTGACCCAATGTCAGAAGTCCCCCATTTACAACAATGTGAGTTATTTTATTTTGTCCATCACCCAACCAGTTATGATAATGACAATTTAAAGATGGGTACCTCCCAGGCTAAGTGAAGACAATGTATGCATACCATGATAGTGCTCCTGTTGTAGCGGCCATGTTGTCTCTGTTGGTCTGCAGACTCACTGGCTCTTTAGGAAACCGAGGAAGCCAACTCCACACACTGTTGGAGATCAATCTGTGATTTAAAGCAAGAACATTAAATCATTTCAACAAATGATGTACTGAAGAAATGTTCCAGCTGAAATGAATAGTTCTCACCATTTACACTCACACTTTGAGCGTTTACCCTAAGGGGTAAAGTAAAAGACACCAACACTGCACAGCAAGTAGGGACGCCCTGGTCAAGTTCTTTTGTTTGTTTTTTACCAGTGATTATCTGCTCATACAGAGTCAGATCAGACTCTTGTATTAACTTAAAAGTTGATTCTATGTGTAGTGGCACACGGTTGCAGTTTTGTCTACACTGAGTGTACATTCGTGTCAGAGTGATGCGTCTTTTACCTCGTAAACAATCTTTGGCTGAGTGCAGACACAAACAAATAATTGGGTTTCATTTTGTTAGAAAGTTAGTTACTATATATTTATTAATCGTGTTTTGAACACAGTTTTTTACCTTTACATCTTCTAATTTTGGATCATATGCAGTGAAATGCTGCGAACATCTGCATCACTTATTGAGCTGGACTAACACAAGAGACCTCACTTTATTATTGCTGATATACCAAATAATATAATATTCTATTTTTCTACATTGTTTAACGTGGATTATCTCGAATGTATTTTATCATTCCAACTCAATTCCTGGGACATCAAGTGCAATACCATGGTCATAATCATGAACCATGTACCAACACATAATGATGCCTCAGACTTGAACGTATGGAATTCACCTTTACTACTGGGGACCACTGTAACCCAGTACACTGGTCCTTACCTCTAGGGACCGAGGGGACCACTGTAACCCTGTACACTGGTCCTTACCGCTAGGGACACAGGGGACCACTGTAACCCTGTACACTGGTCCTTACCGCTAGGGACCGAGGGGACCACTGTAACCCTGTACACTGGTCCTTACCGCTAGGGACACAGGGGACCACTGTAACCCTGTACACTGGTCCTTACCACTAGGGACACAGGGAACCACTGTAACCCTGTACACTGGTCCTTACCGCTAGGGACCGAGGGGACCACTGTAACCCTGTACACTGGTCCTTACCTCTAGGGACCGAGGGGACCACTGTAACCCTGTACACTGGTCCTTACCACTAGGGACCGAGGGGACCACTGTAACCCTGTACACTGGTCCTTACCTCTAGGGACCGAGGGGACCACTGTAACCCTGTACACTGGTCCTTACCGCTAGGGACACAGGGGACCACTGTAACCCTGTACACTGGTCCTTACCGCTAGGGACACAGGGGACCACTGTAGCCCTGTACACTGGTCCTTACCACTAGGGACACAGGGAACCACTGTAACCCTGTACACTGGTCCTTACCGCTAGGGACACAGGGGACCACTGTAGCCCTGTACACTGGTCCTTACCGCTAGGGACACAGGGGACCACTGTAGCCCTGTACACTGGTCCTTACCGCTAGGGACACAGGGGACCACTGTAGCCCTGTACACTGGTCCTTACCACTAGGGACCGAGGGGACCACTGTAAGCCTGTACACTGGTCCTTACCGCTAGGGACACAGGGGACCACTGTAGCCCTGTACACTGGTCCTTACCACTAGGGACCGAGGGGACCACTGTAACCCTGTACACTGGTCCTTACCGCTAGGGACACAGGGGACCACTGTAACCCTGTACACTGGTCCTTACCGCTAGGGACACAGGGGACCACTGTAGCCCTGTACACTGGTCCTTACCACTAGGGACCGAGGGGACCACTGTAACCCTGTACACAGGTCCTTACCGCTAGGGACCGAGGGGACCACTGTAACCCTGTACACTGGTCCTTACCGCTAGGGACCGAGGGGACCACTGTAACCCTGTACACTGGTCCTTACCGCTAGGGACCGAGGGGACCACTGTAACCCTGTACACTGGTCCTTACCGCTAGGGACCGAGGGGACCACTGTAACCCTGTACACTGGTCCTTACCGCTAGGGACCGAGGGGACCACTGTAACCCTGTACACTGGTCCTTACCACTAGGGACCGAGGGGACCACTGTAACCCTGTACACTGGTCCTTACCTCTAGGGACCGAGGGGACCACTGTAACCCTGTACACTGGTCCTTACCGCTAGGGACCGAGGGGACCACTGTAACCCTGTACACTGGTCCTTACCGCTAGGGACCGAGGGGACCACTGTAACCCTGTACACTGGTCCTTACCGCTAGGGACCGAGGGGACCACTGTAACCCTGTACACTGGTCCTTACCGCCAGGGACCGAGGGGACCACTGTAACCCTGTACACTGGTCCTTACCGCTAGGGACCGAGGGGACCACTGTAACCCTGTACACTGGTCCTTACCGCTAGGGACCGAGGGGACCACTGTAACCCTGTACACTGGTCCTTACCGCGAGGGACCGAGGGGACCACTGTAACCCTGTACACTGGTCCTTACCGCTAGGGACCGAGGGGACCACTGTAACCCTGTACACTGGTCCTTACCACCAGGGACCGAGGGGACCACTGTAACCCTGTACACTGGTCCTTACCACCAGGGACCGAGGGGACCACTGTAACCCTGTACACTGGTCCTTACCGCTAGGGACCGAGGGGACCACTGTAACCCTGTACACTGGTCCTTACCGCTAGGGACCGAGGGGACCACTGTAACCCTGTACACTGGTCCTTACCGCTAGGGACACAGGGGACCACTGTAACCCTGTACACTGGTCCTTACCGCTAGGGACACAGGGGACCACTGTAGCCCTGTACACTGGTCCTTACCGCTAGGGACACAGGGGACCACTGTAACCCTGTACACTGGTCCTTACCGCTAGGGACCGAGGGGACCACTGTAACCCTGTACACTGGTCCTTACCGCTAGGGACCGAGGGGACCACTGTAACCCTGTACACTGGTCCTTAACGCTAGGGACCGAGGGGACCACTGTAACCCTGTACACTGGTCCTTACCTCTAGGGACCGAGGGGACCACTGTAACCCTGTACACTGGTCCTTACCGCTAGGGACCGAGGGGACCACTGTAACCCTGTACACTGGTCCTTACCGCTAGGGACCGAGGGGACCACTGTAACCCTGTACACTGGTCCTTACCGCTAGGGACCGAGGGGACCACTGTAACCCTGTACACTGGTCCTTACCGCTAGGGACACAGGGGACCACTGTAACCCTGTACACTGGTCCTTACCGCTAGGGACACAGGGGACCACTGTAGCCCTGTACACTGGTCCTTACCGCTAGGGACCGAGGGGACCACTGTAACCCTGTACACTGGTCCTTACCGCTAGGGACCGAGGGGACCACTGTAACCCTGTACACTGGTCCTTACCGCTAGGGACCGAGGGGACCACTGTAACCCTGTACACTGGTCCTTACCGCTAGGGACCGAGGGGACCACTGTAACCCTGTACACTGGTCCTTACCGCTAGGGACCGAGGGGACCACTGTAACCCTGTACACTGGTCCTTACCGCTAGGGACCGAGGGGACCACTGTAACCCTGTACACTGGTCCTTACCGCTAGGGACCGAGGGGACCACTGTAACCCTGTACACTGGTCCTTACCCCTAGGGACCGAGGGGACCACTGTAACCCTGTACACTGGTCCTTACCTCTAGGGACCGAGGGGACCACTGTAACCCTGTACACTGGTCCTTACCGCTAGGGACCGAGGGGACCACTGTAACCCTGTACACTGGTCCTTACCGCTAGGGACCGAGGGGACCACTGTAACCCTGTACACTGGTCCTTACCGCTAGGGACCGAGGGGACCACTGTAACCCTGTACACTGGTCCTTACCGCTAGGGACCGAGGGGACCACTGTAACCCTGTACACTGGTCCTTACCGCTAGGGACCGAGGGGACCACTGTAACCCTGTACACTGGTCCTTACCGCTAGGGACCGAGGGGACCACTGTAACCCTGTACACTGGTCCTTACCGCTAGGGACCGAGGGGACCACTGTATCCCTGTACACTGGTCCTTACCGCTAGGGACCGAGGGGACCACTGTAACCCTGTACACTGGTCCTTACCGCTAGGGACCGAGGGGACCACTGTAACCCTGTACACTGGTCCTTACCGCTAGGGACCGAGGGGACCACTGTAACCCTGTACACTGGTCCTTACCGCTAGGGACCGAGGGGACCACTGTAACCCTGTACACTGGTCCTTACCGCTAGGGACCGAGGGGACCACTGTAACCCTGTACACTGGTCCTTACCACCAGGGACCGAGGGGACCACTGTAACCCTGTACACTGGTCCTTACCACTAGGGACCGAGGGGACCACTGTAACCCTGTACACTGGTCCTTACCACCTAGGGACCGAGGGGACCACTGTAACCCTGTACACTGGTCCTTACCACTAGGGACCGAGGGGACCACTGTAACCCTGTACACTGGTCCTTACCGCTAGGGACCGAGGGGACCACTGTAACCCTGTACACTGGTCCTTACCGCTAGGGACCGAGGGGACCACTGTAACCCTGTACACTGGTCCTTACCGCTAGGGACCGAGGGGACCACTGTAACCCTGTACACTGGTCCTTACCGCTAGGGACACAGGGGACCACTGTAGCCCTGTACACTGGTCCTTACCGCTAGGGACAGAGGGGACCACTGTAACCCTGTACACTGGTCCTTACCGCTAGGGACCGAGGGGACCACTGTAACCCTGTACACTGGTCCTTACCACTAGGGACCGAGGGGACCACTGTAACCCTGTACACTGGTCCTTAACGCTAGGGACCGAGGGGACCACTGTAACCCTGTACACTGGTCCTTACCACTAGGGACCGAGGGGACCACTTTAACCCTGTACACTGGTCCTTACCACTAGGGACCGAGGGGACCACTGTAACCCTGTACACTGGTCCTTACCGCTAGGGACCGAGGGGACCACTGTAACCCTGTACACTGGTCCTTACCTCTAGGGACCGAGGGGACCACTGTAACCCTGTACACTGGTCCTTACCACTAGGGACCGAGGGGACCACTGTAACCCTGTACACTGGTCCTTACCGCTAGGGACCGAGGGGACCACTGTAACCCTGTACACTGGTCCTTACCGCTAGGGACCGAGGGGACCACTGTAACCCTGTACACTGGTCCTTACCGCTAGGGACCGAGGGGACCACTGTAACCCTGTACACTGGTCCTTACCGCTAGGGACCGAGGGGACCACTGTAACCCTGTACACTGGTCCTTACCGCTAGGGACCGAGGGGACCACTGTAACCCTGTACACTGGTCCTTACCGCTAGGGACACAGGGGACCACTGTAACCCTGTACACTGGTCCTTACCGCTAGGGACCGAGGGGACCACTGTAACCCTGTACACTGGTCCTTACCGCTAGGGACCGAGGGGACCACTGTAACCCTGTACACTGGTCCTTACCGCTAGGGACCGAGGGGACCACTGTAACCCTGTACACTGGTCCTTACCGCTAGGGACCGAGGGGACCACTGTAACCCTGTACACTGGTCCTTACCTCTAGGGACCGAGGGGACCACTGTAACCCTGTACACTGGTCCTTACCGCTAGGGACCGAGGGGACCACTGTAACCCTGTACACTGGTCCTTACCTCTAGGGACCGAGGGGACCACTGTAACCCTGTACACTGGTCCTTACCAGTTACCTTCCTTGGTGGTTCAGTGTAGAAAAGGCGGAAATGATGGGTGCAATATCCCACGCGGCAACATAGTCGTATGAAAGTTGAACGAGTGAAACGGAGCGCGGCCGGGGCTCATTCCAATTAGCTGAACATCGGCATTCGTTAGCATGCTCGTGCTAACTGATGCGGTGATGTGCGTCGTTTCAAAGAGCTGCGCGCCGTTTGGCTTCCTCCACAGCTCGCGGCAGACACGTTGAGACTTCGCTTCACAGACTTAACCTTATTCATATTCATATTAATATGCATCTGGGTTACCTGTCCGCGGTTTACCTCATTCTCGTTGTCACGACCGAACCAGTGTTTTACCCAGAGGCTTCGCCAGCCAGTACCCTTTCTTCTTCTAGCGTTACTGCTCCAGGGTTTACTCAGACTACTACCGCCCCCAGCGGTTACAAGCTGTGGTGCAACAAGAATTCGGCGCTTCCATGTTGTTCCTGTGGTAAAGGGGAAGTCACATTTTGTTAGTTGATAGATGAGATGACGCATTCGGTGTAAGAATGGTGTGGAATGGAATAGAATCACCAGGATATTTATTTGTTACATTGTTTTAGGTCTGGGCATACTTTGAAAGCAGGGTTGGGACAGTTACTTTAAAAACAGGCCTTTTCTACCTGTAGTAAAAGTGTCGGTAACCCTATCTCTAAGGCTGAGCTCGGCTACCCTATGAAGGAAACTCATCTCCTTGCCCTATCTCTAAGGCTGATCCCGACCCTCCTACAGAGGAAACTCATCTCCTTGCCCTATCTCTAAGGCTGATCCCGACCCTCCTACAGAGGAAACTCATCTCCTTGCCCTATCTCTAAGGCTGATCCCGACCCTCCTACAGAGGAAACTCATCTCCTTGCCCTATCTCTAAGGCTGATCCCGACCCTCCTACAGAGGAAACTCATCTCCTTGCCCTATCTCTAAGGCTGATCCCGACCCTCCTACAGAGGAAACTCATCTCCTTGCCCTATCTCTAAGGCTGATCCCGACCCTCCTACAGAGGAAACTCATCTCCTTGCCCTATCTCTAAGGCTGATCCCGACCCTCCTACAGAGGAAACTCATCTCCTTGCCCTATCTCTAAGGCTGATCCCGACCCTCCTACAGAGGAAACTCATCTCCTTGCCCTATCTCTAAGGCTGAGCTTGGCCAACGGAGTGGCTGACTGACTCTTCCATCCCCGGGTCTATTTACCACCCCTGGACTATTTATTTACTACCCGGGACTCTTTCATCCCTTGGACTATTTTCCACCGGTCACTCCTCTGCACATACCAGCACACTTAAATAATACACGTGTCACTTTTACTAAAACTGTAACATTACATACACTTTACAATTGCACTTCATCATACACTGTACATTTTATTCTATGTCTCGTCTGCACTTTGTTGATTGTTTATTTGTTGTCTACTGTTGGCTAATAAAAAGTTTGTGATTCTGATTCTGATTCTCATCCTATTTTCAATAGCTGTCGCCAGTTAACACGGTCGCTTGTTAGACCGTAACACCGGTCCTCTCGGGAGCGGACGACCGGAGGCGCGGAGGAAGACTACAGGCGCGCGCATCGGGGGCGGGACATCCTGCAGCTATCCTGGTCTCGATTGGCTGCGGCCCTTCAGACCGGGAATATTTTGAAAATATGGGCGTATGCAGGCCCTGATTCAGTTAGGTTGGTGTGTCAAGCTCACCGAACCTCGCAACAGGCTGGTTCAGGTTGAGCCTTTTACTCGACACACTATTAAGTGGTTCTCTTCAAAGCTCCATGAAGCAAGACGCACGGGGAAACCCGCCTGCTGTAACGAGGACCGCTGCGGCCGACATGTCGGACCTCGCGGTGGTTGGGTTTGAGTCCTACGTTAACGTTGAGCTCGACGTGGAAACGAACGACGAGGTTTCTGAAGCGGCACATCACGTCTGCGCTTCAAGCCAAGGTCCGTGCTCGCTGTCAAGGTGTTCAGGGAGGAGGCTAGCTGGAGACATGCTCCTTTGCCTCGTGTGACTCACTGCTGGGGTCAGTTTGTTTAATGGCCGGTGTGCCCGTGGCTGCAGCGCTCCTCGCCGTGTAGTGTCGCATGTGTGAACCGGGCACGGCGGCTCCAGAGAACAGCCCCGGGGTCTGCGGCCAACATGGAGGCAGCGGGCTGCCGTCCTCCTGGAGGAGCGACGGGGGTTGTTGTTGTCGGTGGAAAGTTACTCACGGACTAACCACCACGGCCTTCTGTTTTAGGCGGCTTCGGTAAACGCTGCAACTCATCTACCGACCATACTCTCGATTAATCGATCAGTTGTTTGGTCTACAAGAGGAGAGGTTATCGAAATGCCATCACATCTTTCTAGTGAAACGCGATCCCCACAAACGGGTGGATCAGTCTTAACTTGTGTTCATGAAGCAGAACACCCCTCAACCGGTTGGAGGTGCAGGGTAACACACTATTGTCATGTTTGAGGCTGGAGATATTAAAGCCATCCTCGTGTTTGGATTCATACGGTCACTCTTTGCCACCTTTGACCCTCAGCTGATATTCGTGTATTTCATGCTGTGGGCTCCATGTGGTGCCTGGTGAGTAGATCTCAGTCATACAGTCTGGTTGGGCGAGCTGCCTCTGTGTGCTACGCACTGGAGACAGAAACACACTTGGTATGGTCCACTCCACCATGTAGCCCAGTCATGGAAGTTACTACTGGTGGAACCTGTTTGGAGAACATCAGTAGAAGTGTGTTTAGCATCAAGATCCGTCGAGGGGATGGTTGGGTGGCCTGTAGCGGTGCCATCATCGTACCATTTAGGCTGGGCTACATCTTCTATTTGTGTGAAAGGTGTAAATGGACTTGTTCTTGTGTCATGCTTTCTGACCACACAACGCTCTTTAACACTACATGTCACAACTCGCAGCCATTCATACACTGATGACATGGGCTACCACGCAAGGTGCCACCTGCAATCCAAGTGGACCAGGTTCACTTCTGCCAGCTACTGGATTAACAATAAATACAAAGGGGCCCATTTTAGAATGTTTATTTTGTAAAGTAGGGCTGGGCAATATATTGATATCACTAGGTATTGTCTTGGTTTTGGGATATTGTGATATCTTATGGCTTAAGAGTTGTCTTTTCCTGGTATTAAAGGCTGCATTACAGTAAAGTGTGTTCCTGAACATACCAGACTATTGTAGCTTTTCTATTATCGCTTAATCATTATATCATCATTACTGATTGTTTTTAAGAAATTATATTGTGTAAATGCACCCTACAATATCAAGGTTTTAATTCTTTAATTTTTTCTGTGACTGTCAACATGTATTGTATTATGTGTCATGCAGTTTAAGTTTGTTCCACTAGAGGGTACCAAAGCAGAGTCCACCGACTGGAAGGGAGCCTCAAGGGGCACCATTGTTCTCTGAAACCCATTATTTCCATCGGCTTTTCTGCTGTTGCCCTTCAAAACAAGAGCTCAACATGGAGCATGAATTGAGAGTGGCCGTATCAAGGCTGCAACCCAGTTTAAAAATGATTTGTAGTGGAAAGCCGGCTAATTGCAGCCACTAATACCAATACAACTTCATACACTGCACTCATTTTGTTTTGCAGTGCAAAACAGGTGAATTGCAGTCCCAATAAGCTATTTCTTTGCCAGTGTGCTTTTTTGCACATATATGACTTTATTTGCATTGTTCTAACAACGTGATTGCACATTTGGTTTACTTGAAAGTGATTGCAAGTAAAGTTACTTGTTGTTTAAATAAAAAGTCAGATTAGACCATTTTGTTGGGGTGGTGGGGCATGAAGATTTTTCTTCCTCCAAAGTGGGGTGTGACAGAAAAATGTTGAACACTGTTCTAGCATAACTGGGTCAGAGATTAGCATGCTAACTTTAGCTTTGTCAGTTGGTTCAGTTAGCTAAACAACAGTTACACGTGGCAGATAGTGTTTAGTAACTTATCTCTAAGTGAGAAGTAGTTTGAAAGTGAAACCAGTTTGACTTTAGTGATATGTGAAACTCTACTTAGTTTATATAAAGAGCTGCTGTTTAGACCCCGCCCCCCAAAGGTAGAGAAAAGAACTCTACAGATTGTAATGCATATGTTTATGCACAGCTCAGCTTCCGAATGAAGACGAGAGTGCTGCTGCTGCTGATGAGGAGGAGGAGGAGGAGGAGGAGGATGATGACGACAGTGGCACAGACCATTTTAACACTGAAAAGTCAGGGACTCAGCTGCAGAGATGTGAGCGCCAGGGAGAAGTGAATTCAAGTCTTCCTGACACCTTCCAGACCAGCCACCTGCTGTTTTATGAGAGGTTCAAAGCGTACCAGGACTACATGCTCGGTAACAACATATTCAGACTCCGATACAAAATCATAGTGATCATTCTGAGTCACGACATAGCTGATCTCAGACTCTGTATATTTGCACGTGTTTGTGTGTAGGAGACTGTAAGCCGTCCGAGGTAAAAGCCTTCGCAGCAGACTACCTGGAGAAGGTGATGGAGCCCTGTGATTGGTTGGCTCTGTGGTCTACTGATGTCTTTGATGTCCTGGTGGAGGTGAGACCAACTTTCAGACATGTTTCTGTTTAATATTGTAAATGTACCTTTATTATTTTTACCCTTACGTCAGTCTTTAGTCACAGCAGAGACTCTTGTGTTCTCAGGGTGCAACAACAGACTGTAGGTGGCAATATTTAGTGATTTAAAGAAATGACTTTGAAGCTGAATGAGTCACAATATCAAGTCCATTAATTTATGACACCCAGGTGATGTCATTTTAAGCAACCGGGCACAATCGGCCTAATCACAGCTTGACTGACCCGTTGAGGTTCCCAGGTCGTAGTGATTCAGTTTGTTCCAGAACATGAAGGATGTGCTCCATCAAACGTTGTCAGGTGTATGGCATTGTTTTGGTTTTCAGGACAATAAACTATTTTCCACACATTTGCCTTTTCCAACATTTTAAAAATGTGCTCAATATTTGTTTATAAATTATTTACAACAAGGCCCTTGATTTGACACATGCAACACGTTACAGTTATGCAGTGGCCAAAGTACATCTGTAACCATAGAGACGGTTTGGTTGAAGTTGTTTACAGTGAACAGCTGTTTGTGATTTCAAATGTCAGTGCTGAAGAGCGCCTCGTGATTTCAGGTGTGTGATCTGGACTTGAAAGATCTGAAGGCGTGTGTGAGGCTGGTGCTGCCTCTGCAGTGTGACACCAGAGGCTGTGAGCTCACCGAGGAGGCCATGAAGTCCCTGCTGGAGGCCACGCAGCACAGACTCCCTCTGCAGGAGCTCCTCGTGGTCTACGAGCAGTCTGGGGACTTTGATCTAACCGCCCTCGCTCTCGAGCACCTCAGGTGGGTCCCCTGAGTCGATCCTGTTCCTGGAGTTCACTTGTTGTGTTTTTACCTGTCTGATTAAGTCCACTGGCCCGTCGTACCATCCTGTCCTCTTCTTTCCTCTTCTATCTGCAGGTTTTTATATACCCATATCTGGAGGCAGTGGGACGAGGAAGATGAAGATGATGACTTTGACTACTTTGTTCGTTGTGTGGAGCCTCGTCTCAGACTGTGAGTGCACTTGGTGTTTGAGTGATGTCGAATTTAAGTGTTCTTTCATTCCTACGAATCCTGTTTGAAAACATGTCTTCTCTCAGCTACTACGACATCTTAGAAGACAGAGTCCCATTAGGCTTGGTGGCCGAGTACCGGTCCTTACTGGAAAAGTGCTCCCAGTGCTTCCAGCAGTTCTCTGCTCTGCGCAGAGGCCTCAGCACTGACTCCGACACTGAGCTGGACAACGTGTCTATGGTGGAGGGCCTGAAGCTCTACGACCAGCTGGAGACCTTCAAACGCAAGCTGCACATCATCGAGAACCCCCTGTTGAGGTAAGAGATGTGTTGAGACCCTCTTATCAAATGCCAAGTGCCCTACACCAGCGCCACTCTTTGTCTCTCCATCCAACCTTCCCGAAATACCGCCATCGTCCTTACCGCATCACCTCCTCTCCAGGTACGTGCTGGGCTACAGAGGTAATGCCAGTCAGCAGAGTGTGCAGAGCCGTGGGCCCAGAGCATCGGGTATGAAGGTGGTCCATGTGGTCACAGCCTCCTGCAGCACCATCCAGCTCCAGTCCCTCCTCAGTGACAGACTGCTGCCTCTGTGTTCCTCTGAGGACACTGAGATTCAGGTCAGTACCACACACACTTCCAATAGAGGCTCTTATCTCAGTCATCCACCGGTGGGCTGCAGAGGTACTGCCAAATCACAACACATTGTCCGGAACAAGTAAGCAACTGTCAGCTAGCCAACGATCCCTCGGATGCAGTGGCACAAAATGGATTGTTTTTTAAATTGAAAAGGGATGTGAGAGACAACCCTGCAGCAGTAAAAGCTCAAATGTGTGTGGTGAGGAAATATCTCCCTCTTGTTCTGCTTTTTTTTTTTTTCTTATTTACAGTAAATATTGTAAGTAAATAATTTGTTTTAATTTAACAATCAGAAGTCTGCCTGAAGTAAAAAAAAAAGTGTGTGTGTAGTTTTACAGAGACCCAGTGTCAGCGGTGGAAATGTGCCATCAAGGTGACGTGGTCCTTGTTCTCCCAGGAATCTACAGTGTGAGCAGCTCCATCTTCCTACCAGACTCCATCACTATAGAAGGTCAGTCGCTGTTTGCTCTGAGCTCACCAGATGGAGGATCAGTTTTGAGACCGTAGTTGTAAATCATTTAATGTCTCAACAGGCACACTGCAGGGTTGTGTACAGATGACTGTAGTAAATGTCAATCACCATGTTGTAAAGTGAGCTGATGACATTTTAAATGGTCCCTTTTACTAATGAAATGGTCACAAACCGTCTGCAAGCAGTCAATTATGTTCATGAAAACATTCAGGACTCCAGATAGTGTATGAATTATTGCTGCTCAGTATGCTTATACTAGAAAAGTAAAGTGCAATACCCCATTTTATTAGTATAGATGCATAAAGAATGAGTCTTCTAATACATAAATCTTTGAGTTTTCTCTCAAATTCACACCGCAGGTACATGTTATCTAACCGTCCATCATTCATTAACAAAGTAGAGTCTCATAGTAGAATATTGTTATTAATTCTGCCTACACTTGCACATTAATAACACGGGGCTCCGTTTTCTTCACCAAGACGGCAAATTCTTTATTGCTTCTACTTCGTTGATGTAGAAAAATGCGAGGTGGCAGATTTATGGTGCAAACTGGTTTGTAACGAAGGATTTAAAATTCACTGGTGCCTCTACTCCAGAAATGTATCTAAACTGTCTTTCCTCACCTGTGAGGAATTGTATCTGGAGGGTTTAAATTCAGGGTTTAAACCTGACACACACACACACACACACACACGTGTCTTAACCTTAACCTTAATTCTGCACACTGACTGCGTTCCCCTGTCGTCCGTGCTTCAGGCTTCGGGCTCCCTGATGAGGTGGTTATTGAGAAGAAAAACAAGGGCGACTCATTTGTGGAGTCCACGGGAGCCGATGTCAGACTGTCCAACATCAAGTTCATCCAACACGACGCTATCGAGGGCATTCTGTGTGAGTGGACCAGTCTCTACGGTGTACAGTGACCCGTGAAGCCGTCTGTCAACATGCTCACGCTCTCCTGTTGGCTTCCTGTCAGGTGTGCGTCAGGGGACTCTGCACATGGAGAACTGTGTGCTGCAGTGTGAGACCACGGGCGTGATCGTCCGCACAGCCGCGCGCCTCACCATGAACATGTGTGACCTGTACGGCTCCAAGGTGAGCGCATGCTGAGGCTCCCAGAGCAGCTCTTTTTACTGGGACAACATCTGTGTCCACGTCGCCTGACACTCGGGTCAATCTTGTTCAGAAGGTGCTTCAGAAGTTCCATCACTTCATATGGTGACAGGGTTTGTAGCGGTTTGTCAAAAATACCTATTTAGTTTTTTGAGTCTTTGAAACATTTCCTCAGCCTCGATACACTGGTACCGAAGGAGAGCCCACAAAGCCCCGCCTCCTCTCAAATCATCCGCCAGTCTTCACTTAACTGGTGACTTTGACCCAATGTGTCCGTGGTTGCTTTAGTAACTTCCATAAATGGTTGGTGTAGATAATGGTGTGTATTAAGAATTGATTCAAGTGCAATATCTTCTGTTCTTGACAGCTGCCGTCACCACCATTACAGATGGATAGTTCTGGTTGTGATGTAGACTGAATGTTCACTTTGTGGTCATTAGGTTGTCCTCGTTAGTTTACCACAACTGTTGGAGCAGCTGTGAACTACTCGGCTTCTTCGATAAAACAAAGGGGGCCGCTTCCATTCCAACTCATCATGTCCCTGGATGTGCGGGTCGTTATGTTAGATTCCAATGATTTGGTCTCCTGGACACAGGGAAGGGAGAGGTCACAGTGTGTCCAGGGAAGGGAGAGGTCAGTGTGTCCAGGGAAGGGAGAGGTCAGTGTGTCCAGGGAAGGGAGAGGTCACAGTGTGTCCAGGGAAGGGAGAGGTCACAGTGTGTCCAGGGAAGGGAGAGGTCAGTGTGTCCAGGGAAGGGAGAGGTCACAGTGTGTCCAGGGAAGGGAGAGGTCACAGTGTGTCCAGGGAAGGGAGAGGTCACAGTGTGTCCAGGGAAGGGAGAGGTCACAGTGTGAGCACTGCGCTCGCTGTGACCTCTCCCTTCATCAGACAAAGTAGTAAACCGTGTTCTGCCATGTTTAGTCCCTGTGTAAAAATATCCGCTTTCTAAATGACCTCAGACCCTTTTTAGTTTGTTGTTTTCTAACATGCAGTGATGAACGAGTTTACAGGGAGGCTTTAGTTGTTTAACGTGACTATATGTGCTGAGTCGTGTTGCTGTGTGGCGTCTGTAGGGGGCTGGTGTGGAAATTTACCCCGGCAGTATTTGCAGCCTGGTGGGTAACGGGATCCACCACTGTAAGGACGGGATCCTCATCAAGGTGAGAACGTGTGTGTGTGTGTGTGTGTGTGTGTGTGTGTGTGTGTGTGTGTGTGTGTGTGTGTGTGTGTGTGTGTGTGTGTGTGTGTGTGTGTGTGTGTGTGTGTGTGTGTGTGTGTGTGTGTGTGTGTGTGTGTGTGTGTGTGTGTGTGTGTGTGTGTGTGTGTGTGTGTGTGTGTGTGTGTGTGTGTGTGAGAGATCATCGCTGGTATCAGATTGCCAGAGTTCATACAGAGAGAAATCTGTACCACTGCAGCAGATGAGCTAATCCTACATCCTCCTTTAGAACCACCTTACTCACACACAGATCGAGAGAGAGATTTTCCATCCACATGGACCAGGTGCAGGGTTTCTTAGGTGCAGACATGTCTCCTCTCCACACCTGTCAGCCCTCTGCTATCAATGGTCATGTGTGTGTGTAGGACTTTGCTGATGAGCTTGATGTGATGCCGTCAATCACCATGGAGAACAATGTGATCCACAACAACGAAGGCTACGGGGTGATTCTAGTGAAATCCAACAACGGGGAGCAGCCTGGAGTTCCCCTGGACCGAAGTGATGGTGGGTAGAGCTCAGTCACAATAAAAGAGAAAATAAAGACTCAATATTGATCAGACCTGTTCCCAAAAGGCCCTGCTGGACCGACGGCTGAGGACAAACAGCAGGGAGGTGTTGCTGATCCACCAAACAGTTCAGCAGGCGTCCAGCCTGAGTCGGCAGAGAACAGCAGCAGCACGGACTGTGACGTAGCCGCCGCCTCAGGCAGGAAGTGGCACTTTATTCGCCAGCTGAGCAGAAACAAGGAGACGTCGTGCAGCCGAGCTGTCCAGGACCTGATGGACCACCAGATCTTTGTCTCCATTCAAGGGAACCAGTTCAGACGCAACGGCATGGGCGACCTCGGCACCTTCTTCTACTGACCGACAACGCACTCAGAGCTGTGGCCTGTCTTTTAACATCCTTCCATAGTTTATTATATGAGCGCTGTTTTCTTAGATGATTTCTTTTGTTTATCATGAGTACATATTGCTGTTTCACAGCAGAGACGGTGGTGATGTTCCTGTGTAGGAAGGGTGTGTTTTTCTGAAGACCTCTGGGTTTGCACAAATGCTTTTATCTTATTTATTCCTTTGGGCTCCCGATGCTAAATATTTTTAAAAAAAACATTTTTTTACTGGATTATTTGTTTGAAATCCACTCGTCACTTTGAAAGCGATTTTGATGTTTCCACTTTTAGATCTAATGCATGTATCCTTTAAGGTGGTGGCTTGTTTGAAAGCGGTGCACAGTTGATGAGTTCACACTAAGATGTATCTCCTTTTTTGTTTTTCATGAGATTGTCACATGGTGCCTCTGTTTTTAAAAGTTTGCTTTATATTCTGGTCGAGGGAGGTCTTCAGGCTCTGACGGTAGAAGCCCAGTGGAAATGGAAGGTTTTAGATTGACTGATACTTGTGGCAATAGTAAATGTAATGAACGTCCTGCAGATTAAAAGGTGTCTGTTGAAACCTCTACGAGCTGTGTGATGTTTGGCTAAACTCGCTGTTAAATATGACGTCGCATTACACAACCCAAAGTCTCTTCAGACCACATGGAGACTTCTTCAAAGGTTTATCTATTTGTCATTTTACAACACAGGGTTGCACAATGGAAAGTAAGTTATAGCCCCTTTAACAGAACAGAACATAGACAATGTTTTATACATTAAACAGTTATGTATCTACATACCTAGAGCCACTTTGGTGAAGTGGTAGATGAGGGAAGAAGCTTCTCCAGTCTGGTTGTTCGCCAGCTGATATTTCTGTAGCTCTTGTCAGAAGGCAGCAGGGTGACAATAATGGGTTTCTGGGTGACCTGTCTTTAAATATCCTTTGAGCTCTTTGCTCCTGTTGATCCTCAGAGGATGATTACTTGAATCACCCGCTGTGAGCCCTCCTGTCCTGAGCCGTGCAAAACCCATACCAGTGTGTAATGTTTGCAGTCACGATGCTTTCTTTTGCATCTGTAAAAAGTTGACACTTGGAATTAGGAATTTTTACTTAGTTTCCTTTAAAAAAAAGACTTTTCCAGGATAGAGATGTTCTCTGTGTTGCTGATTCACAGGAACCTAAGACCTCCGCTCCTCTGAAACCAAAGATCAGATCCTTGATGTTGTTCTCTGAGCATCGCTCTGCAAGATTGTTGATAACCTCCCAATTTGGATTCTTATCATTTGTAATCTGGACGATGATGGTGATGTCATCAGCAAACTTCACATCTGAGTTCTACATGTCCATTGCCGCGCTAAGTTTGCTAGTATCTGGGATGTTGTTTTTGAGATGCCGGCAAACCAGTTTCTCAAAGCACTTGATCAGAACGCCACAGAGCGGTAGTCATTTAGACCGAAACTGCCCGTTTGTATCGTATTCCTTGTAAGCCAGGGGGGCAGTGTGGAGACGGGGTTCAGGGGTGAACCAGGGGGGCAGTGTGGAGACGGGGTTCAGGGGTGAACCAGGGGGGCAGTGTGGAGACGGGGTTCAGGGGTGAACCAGGGGGGCAGTGTGGAGACGGGGTTCAGGGGTGAACCAGGGGGGCAGTGTGGAGACGGGGTTCAGGGGTGAACCAGGGGGGCAGTGTGGGTGAAAGACAGTTCTGGTTTTGAGAGGGGCACGCTGATCAAGGCAGGAGGACAGTGTGTTAATGTAGAGGTTGACCAGGTCTGTGGGGGAGGGGCTAGAAAGAGGATCCATCCGGCTGCTCTCATGACGTCTGTGACCCGTCTTAAGCTCTCAGACCTCATGGAGCCTGGAACTCGTGAAGTTTTCTTAACAGGACTTTAATGTCCAGATGTATTACTGTATTCAAAATGTTTGTGTCTGTGGAATGGAGTTTTCTTGTTTGTGTGTTCATTCAGCTGTAATTTATATTTCCATAATTCATTTAGACTTTGTGTTGTTGGATTACGTACATTGATGTTCTCTTGGTCAAGTATGTTCCCTGTTGTCTTTCTTTCTCTTGAAATATGAGTGGTCATGTGTATGACACTTCCATGGCTGGCGCAAAACCAGAAGAATATAAACATCAGAGGATGGAGAACATCATTTACACCAAGAAACCAGCAAAAAAGTCAAACTGGAGACGACGTGCCGGTGAGGACGAACGCTGAAATCACTTCAATGAGGCTCGGTTAAGCCCGGCCACGTAAACGTGTGGTCCACCGGCCCCTCTAGCTGCTGCAGGAGCCTCTGGGTTCACCAGCTGGTCTGTTGAGGACGTGCTGTATTGTGGCTGTTTTTATGAACGTGAACCAAAACTCTTTCACATGAAGTGCTGCTCAGCTCGATGGCTGAGGATGGGTGGCAGTTTGTTGACGGTTTGTTACTGTAGAAAATTAAGGGGACCAATGTTTGCAGCACATTCTGCTACACCTGGTTGTATGACATTGGCAGATTTCAACATGCATCTGCTAGAAATAGACAAAACAATGAGGAGGAAACATTTCATAGTGAATGTGTACATTATCTTTTATAAAAAGGCACAGCACATACATTTCATTTATTCATCTGTTCAGAAGCAGAGAAAGAATACTAAATCAATTCTAGCTAGAGGAGTATTTGGAGAGAGCCACATGCGAGTAATTTATATGTGGAAAGACACCCTGTAGTTTTCTGAAGCTGGAAACTACAAATCATCTTGGACCGATGTTCGATTTCAGCTTCCAAAACCTGGCTTTGGTAGTTCAACAGATGGCAGTGGAAATAACAACTGCACAATAATCAACTGGATTCCAAAACAAAATATATATAATTTAATCATCACTTTCAGATGTGCGTCTCTCCATAACCAGAGGTCACCTTTATTTATTTTTATATATATATATATGTCACATAAGGCAGGGTGTCGTATGCAGGTCATTATCAAAATATTGCTTCATCTGTCAAATAAAAATATTCTCAGTTGACTCGCCGGTCGACTGTTGAGCTCCATAGAAAATGTGGCAACTGTCCTGTGAAATGATGAAGAGTAAGAGAAACTGTTGGAAATGTTGACAGGAAACGGCGTGCGGGTAAAAGTCTCATTGGTCGTCGTCAGAATGCTGGTTGTCCTGCACCTCCAGCTCCTCAGCACTCACCATGGCAGGGCTGATGGCAGCGAATCTGGTCCCGTGGAACTGACGCAAGTGAATCTGTGTGTGAAAAGAACAAAAAAAAACAAGTAGCATCATAAAAAAAACACCCTTCAATACAAGTCAAAACACACCACACACGTCACATGACCAGATGAGCTTGTTCAGCGGTACGGTTCCTGTCATTTCAGTCCACAGCAACGTTCTGGGAGTTCAACGTGGATGTCTGAGTTTTGTCCATCATTGTGTTAAGTTATAAACGTCCAGCAGCAAGAAACGAGCTGGGCAACCATCTGAAACGGCATCACTTTACACAACGTCTGTGATGAGGAGGGGAGATGGAGCTGAGACCCATTTGCTCGTACGTGGTTCAACTAAGTTGAAATGTCCTATTATCCAGCTTAAATTAACTAGGTTTCTCAAAGGCTGATGCGCTCAAACAATCTTGTTAACCTTAACCAGACTTCAGTACTCGGGATAGTTGAACCAGACTTCAGTACTCGGGATAGTTGAACCAGACTTCAGTCATCGGGTATTGTACAGTACATGGGTATTGTATTGATATTGCAGGGTTGACCACCCTGCAATATCAATATCAAGGTATGTGATCAATACTATTGTGATATCTGATTTTCTCCATGTTGTCCAGCCCTCCTTATTGTGGCACACACACACTTTATGGTTTCATAGTGGAGGATAAACCAGACCTGGATGTAGAGGTTGACTTCAGCACTCCTGCACAGGTATGGGAAGTTTCCTCCTGTTTTCAGATGGGCTCGCCTGGCGTTGGGATACAGTTTATACATCTCCTCCTTGGCCTCCAGCGACAGCGCGCTCTGGTCAAACACCTCAACACCATTCACAGAGAAAACACGTCTGTCAGGTTATTGTAGCAGAAATAGGTATGAACAATGATGGACAGAAACACTTTCACACTTACATCTATAATGGTCACAGCGACATCTTTTATTTTGTGAGGCTCCACGTAGGAGTTCTGACAGTTGAGCGTTAGCCGCGATGCTAAATCACTTTGGTTCAGGCTCTCCAACTACAGCACACACAACAGATGGAGGTTAGCTTTCAAACACCAAGACATCAGGTAACAAAGAGTGATGCAGATGGATATCCATCTCTTGTCTGCAGTTTAATGCCGCTTCTCAGTAGTCTGAAATATTATTTCTTCACTTGGGCCTTTTTCTCCCACTGAAGATGTGAGGAGAGAAGAAAGATGTTTCTAAAGAAACGACACAGCTGGAGCAAAGCCGGGTCCCAGCAGGATCCCAGTAGGACAGAACAAATCATTGAAATGTCATCAAAATCTCAGCTAGGAAGATGAGGGGAAGTCCCGAGAAGACTGAGGACAGAAGAGCAAGACTTCCTGAAGACTGTCCTTCCATGGCACTGCTGGAGATCCTCTTCGTCTTGGATGTACCTGGAGCCTGTGTTCATCAGTTCTCCAATATTTGTCTTTGTCACCCATTGAAGCACCAGTCCACTACCTGCTGTGCACTCAAGGCTGGCAGCTTTGGGGCCTCATGGGGCAGCTTCAAAGTAGGAGCCATGAAGCAGAAGGACAAAGAGGCAGGTGAGAGGACCACAGAGCTTCCATCACATGATGTGGACCACATGAAGTACTCCATTGGTATCAGTATCACTTCCAGGGATCACATGTCCACCTACCCTGTCAACCATGAAGTCGATTGCATCTGCCATTTTAGGATCCACGGGCCCTTTAGAAAAGTTCCCCAGAACAATCTTCTTCAACATGAAAGCTGGCATCAACCAGAAGCTGAGGAGGAACATGGAGAAGAAACATTAATATTGAGCATGAACACGTGAGGAAAGCGTGTTATGGGATCGTTGAAAGCACCTGTTTGCTGTCCACGTCTGATTAAAGATGGAGGTATCACTGAAGGAATTGCACAGTATGAGTGAGTGCACTCTGGGAGACTTGTGTGTGCACTCTGCAAACTTCTGAGCCAAGAATCCACCGAGCGACGCGCCGAACAGATGCACCTGAGGTTGAGACAAAGAATCAGCATTTGATCAGGTGTTCACATTTATAACAGGACTGTTCTTTCAATCTCCATCTCCTTCGTTGTTGGTGGCAAAGGACTGACAATTAATTTTCAAATGGTTTTGCTGAAACAATGTTTCTGGCGCACAGATGTATTTTAAATAGCCTGCACTAAAGCTGGTGTTTACTCAGAGACTGGGTGAGCTCATTCATGCATCTTTCTTGGGATCTAATTACTGGTATTTTGACAGATTATGATCTGTGATTATATAGGGAATGATCATTGGGACATCATTATTCTGGTTACAGTTGAAAAACATTACTCACAACACTAACCACAACATACAACATGGTATTTGGCCACATTTCGCCTTAATCAAATAATGCTCCTCCAGTGACGTGAACGTTGCTAGAGTCCTTGTGGTGATTTGGATTAATTGTACAGTCGTATTTACTAAACCCCATGTCATATGTCTCCTTCCCTGAGGCTGGAACCTTTCATATTGTATCACTTGTGACATTTTTAACCTTGGTTCAAATTCCATTGATTACGGACAGCTCAAAGAATCGCGATCAGGTGATCATATAATGAACTGCGACAGGCTAAAGAAAATATTGCATCCTCAGCTGTGTAGCGAAAGGAAACACAAAGACTCACTTTATCCAACTGCAGGTGATCCAGAAGCTTCCGGAAGCCGTCACAGAACTCCATGAGATCCCAGTACACCGGATACTGCAGCTGGGAACCACACAGACTCAACGTTTACATAATTGCAGACTCATCCTATAATAGGTGTTGATATGGTAATTATTAGACGATTAATCAATTGGTCTATTGACAGAAATTTAATCTGTTTACATTTTGTCAGTTTAGAGCTTTTCCCGGTATTCTATCACAGTAAACTGAACAAGACTTTTGAATGAACACAAGATAGACATGTTTCACACATTATATAAACAAAACATATAAGATAAAGGGAGAAAACAATCAGCAGATGAATCAATAATGAAATGTAGTGCGTTCCCAGTGGCGAGCTCACCGAGATGACCCTGTAGCCCCATCCTGTCAGAGCCAGCACCTGCTGGAAGAACACCTCCGCTGTCCCACTGACTGGTGGGAAGAAGATGATGGGACACCTGATGCTCTTTGGGCCGGCATCATACAGCGACCACACCTTACTGTCATCATCGTCCACAATAATCTGGGGGAGACGGAAACACAAGGCAAGCAAAACACACCCAGCAAAGCAGCCGTGAGCTTTACGCTTCTTTACAAAGGAGCTCAAACAGGCCGCAAGAATACATGTAGAACATATGGAACTATCTGACTAGAAGATGAAGACCATAGACACAGTTCTTTATTCTAAGATCGAGACTTGGGATGTCACAATATGAATATAGTTTTGATATTGCAATTATAGAGAGGAAATATCAGTTTTACGGTTTTCAAGATTATCAAACAGGAGGCCTAATGTGTATATGTATTATCATCATTGGATAAAATATGTATTGTCATCATTAACCAAGTATATTTCCTTAAATCATCCATAGTGGTTATTTGCATAAAAACAGTAATAATCTATACTGAATGGAGCATGAACGCACCATAATGGAGCTACATGGGACCTCCCCTCCACCTGATTACAGCCGTTAGCTGCTAACGCTACTAGCTTTTAACACAGATGTGATGTTCACAACGTAACGTTAGCAATATAAGAGAAGCGACTAGAAAGCATCAATGTCCATCGACAGATCACATATGTTTACTTAATCTTCTAAACCAATAACAATCTGCAGTAGAATGATGGTTCTTGACATTTTGTTATAGAAAGAATTCATGACCATTTTATGGCCTTCAGCCAATAAAACAGAGGGTGACTCATGGTACTGACTCAACAGTCACACTGAAATATTAAAAGGACAATTCATCATTTTTCAAGTCTGTCCTGGGCGTCCAGTAGTTTTTTCTTGCTATATTCATTTCAGAAGAGATCTCTTGATGTGTTTCAATGGAGGCTCCACTGTCCGCTTCTGTGAGAAAATATAGTCTCAAGTTTATCTGAAGGCAGTCTGAACTCTTTCAAAAGGTACAATCTGTTTAGTATAGCCTGACTGACACAGGATTGTTGGGGCTGATAAAGATATGTATATTCAAGAGTTATGGAACGTCTGATAATGATATATCCAAACCAATGATAAGGCTTCCTTCATTTTTTTCCTACAACAATTGTGCCACTCTGGTGTTAAAGCATTTTGTGGGAAGCCTTCTACTCTCCAGTATGTTCATTAGTAGAAGTACCATAGAAATAGAAGGAGAGTGATCATTGGACTAGAATAAAAGAAGCTTGTCCTCCTCTAAAATGAGGTGGGACCAATAGGCCCAGGGGGCTGGTGGCCAACAGCTCGCTTTCTTTCTTAAATAAAGCTTTATTAAAACAGGAGTTCAGTAGTCACCAGCTACTGTAGTTGAGCCGCTTAGCCATCAGCTGATCTATTGTGTTTAAATCTGGTTTATTTCAGAGCAGCTCCCTTTGGGAGGATTTTTTCATTTTGCCCAGAAGGCCAGGTTGAATTCTTGAGATTGAGATCCTGGTATTCCCAAAGAACTCCCACTACAACCTGCTCCCTTTTCCCAGCATGTGTACTAGCATAATGAAGACGATCATTCATACTGAAACAAAGATGCCTTCTCCAAACCTCACTCAACTTTTAGAGATGTTTATTGTGGTGATCAACCTGACTCAGCTTTTCTTCCAATGAATGTTACAAGTAAACAAGTGAAGGTATGCGGCCTGAGAAGACGTCTCAGACACCGTGACTGAGGGGGTTGCACCACTGTGTGATATGTTCTTTCAAAAATAAATTGTTGCTGAATATTTTTTAAATCTAACAGAGTATAATTTAACGACACTAAAACTTCGTTGCTATTCAAAGTGTTAATCAGTTACAAAGTCATAGTGTCCTTATAAATGATTGTTTTATTATGACGTTATCCCAAAGGCCGAGTGGAGATTCTTACTATACGTTTAATTAATGTAGCTCTGCTTTTGAATTTGCATAATTAAACTTATTAACACAGAATAACCTAAATGTATCATTCATGTGGTACTCATAATGATCTGAACAAATACAATAATGTCATAGAGGTTGTTTAGCGCTGCATTAATGTGCAGGCTCTGTGTGTGTTAACTGAAGAGGATCAGCATCACTCCTCCATTAATACACATCCAGCAGCACCTCCGTTTATATTAATGCTGGACACAAACGTCTTTCCTCAGTGGACGTTTTAACTTAACTGCTCTCATGGGGCCGGTTTGAAGCTCTGATTGGAAGACCCACACCTCCTCCTATCAGGCACCAGATATGATCATGTAATCATGCACCAGACACACGTGTGGTAACCAGCACAGCGTTGTCATCACGAAGAGAACACGGACATAAACACATGAGGTGGCATAACAACACCTGGTCTTCATAAGCAACGCAGCCTCCATCTACCCGGATCGGTCTGCTTCTCCGCCTTGCTAACACGGGATGCGGGCCCGGCCCAGGTTGTGGGCCACCATCACACTAGTCATGGGGTACTTACTCTTTTCAGGGGCACGGTGCTTCTGAACCAGTTGTAGTCAGGAGACACTTTAATCTCCTCCATCTGAGGACACATTCAGAGAGCGACATTCAGGACACACGGCGGCCAAACAGCCACCGTTCAGTCAACTGGGACATTATAGTACAAACTACAGGACAACAAATGGACATATTAGCTGAACAGCTAACGTTCCTGTTAGCATGTGTCCAAGAACGAATCAACACGAGTGTGTGGCTGACTAGTGCCCCAGTGTAACGTCCTTTACTGTGTCGCTAGGATGCCAGGGCGCCGTTACCGTGTTCGCTGTGGATAGTAGTCACCGTGTCCGAGTCATTTTATCCATATCTCGGTAGCATCTTCTCCGGCTGCGTGCCCGGTCATATGACTCCAGCTCCGTACACTTCCGCAAAGCTTCTGCCCCGCCCCCCGCGAGCACGCTGGGCGGACTATGACGTCAATATGTCCACATTTGTATTTGACGACATCAAATGCCGTGTTAACGTGTTAAGGAGTTTTTAAGGAAACAACCTGCATATATTTGGAAGCTATTGTTGAGCTGCAAAGTGAAGGCAATGAGTTACTTTAAGGTCTCTAGGAAGCAGTGGTCCATGTATGGGGCTGGGGCTTTTATTGTGAAGGCCATGAGTTACTTTAAGGTCTCTATGAAGCAGTGGTCCATGTATGGGTCTGGGGCTTTTATTGTGAAGGCCATGAGTTACTTTAAGGTCTCTAGGAAGCAGTGGTCCATGTATGTGTCTGGGGCTTTTATTGTGAAGGCCATGAGTTACTTTAAGGTCTCTAGGAAGCAGTGGTCCATGTATGTGTCTGGGGCTTTTATTGTGAAGGCAATGAGTTGCCTTAAGGTCTCTAGGAAGCAGTGGTCCATGTATGGGTCTGGGGCTTTTATTGTGAAGGCCATGAGTTACCTTAAGGTCTCTATGAAGCAGTGGTCCATGTATGTGTCTGGGTCTTTTATTGTGAAGGCAATGAGTTACTTTAAGGTCTCTAGGAAGCAGTGGTCCATGTATGTGTCTGGGGCTTTTATTGTGAAGGCCATGAGTTACTTTAAGGTCTCTAGGAAGCAGTGGTCCATGTATGGGTCTGGGGCTTTTATTGTGAAGGCCATGAGTTACCTTAAGGTCTCTAGGAAGCAGTGGTCCATGTATGTGTCTGGGGCTTTTATTGTGAAGGCAATGAGTTGCCTTAAGGTCTCTAGGAAGCAGTGGTCCATGTATGGGTCTGGGGCTTTTATTGTGAAGGCCATGAGTTACCTTAAGGTCTCTATGAAGCAGTGGTCCATGTATGTGTCTGGGGCTTTTATTGTGAAGGCCATGAGTTACTTTAAGGTCTCTAGGAAGCAGTGGTCCATGTACACTAAAGAAAGTAACTTTCATTATGTTGAATAATTAGTTTTACATGAAATGTTTTACAGGTAATTTGATCTTCGCCTTCGAGGCTATTTGTAATATAAAGGGTTGACCACGCCCACTGTCTGTGTTAAAGCCACGGAGTCCTACAGTGGTCACACATGTTTTAATGTCACTCATATTGATGAAGCCACTATAAGAAAGGCGTAACTGTTTGATTTAATAAGCAAACATACCAGGTTGTAGCTTTCTGAATTAACTCGCTGATGAGCATTTCAGGTTCAACCAGCCATTGAAAAAAGGATTTATTTAAAAGTATAGCTCACAATTTGTACGTTTTCATTTATTTATGACAATGCTACCGTAGGCTGGTTCATCAACAGCAGCACATAGATGAACTAATCCAACCCAGCTATGACCTACGGCTATATAGCTTACTCTTGGTTAATGTACAGTCGCTGGAAATTAAGATTTATGAAATTGAATAATACTTCAGGCGAACCCAGCATATCGGCGACTGATGTGTCTATATATTCACAGAACCCCGGCTCCATTGTGGCATCCTAGATCCAGCTGAATATGGGATAGACTGCAGGACCAATCTTAGATTGATTGGCATGAACAAATGGATTACATTTACCCTCTGATGTTTAAGGCCATTTTTGCGATTTTCGCATATTTTCCTAAATTGACACTCAAGTCTTTCATATCAAAATTTGTAGAAAAAAGTCTGGGCCTCATGTAAGAAGAGGGTACCATTTGTCCTACAGCACTGAGTAAAGATATGTTTTAATTCTTCAAATCTTTAATGAAAACGATCAAGTGATATACATGTTGACGACATTCTTATATGCACAAAGGTAGTGCAATATATACATCAAATAGGAGATGCATGTAGAATAAATGTCTAAAGTGAAAATTGTAACCAAATCTTTGTATAAAGACGTGTTAAACCTTTTCTTGTGGTTAGACCTCTGAACCATCTGGGGGGAAATGGACTGTTTGTTGAAAGTTACTGACAGTAAATCAGATGTTGCTCAGTTCAGTTAAAGGGAGATTTCTCCAGACCAGGGCCGTAGCCAGGATTTAGAAATGAGGGAGGTCCAGACAATATAAAAACATAAAGTCTAGACTCTAGACTATTATGTTTTTATATGGTTTATGTGTATAGCTTTTAGATATTTCCTGTATCCTAAATGAATGTAATCTCTGCTGATTCAACACAGGGTTTACTTTGTGTCTCCTGTTGGAAGTATCTCTTTAAAGGTGCAAGTGGCACCTATTCACCAATGTCCTCAGGTACCAGAATGCCCCTGCCGAGTTGCATCCATGTTTGGTGTTACTGACTGCGGTGCACTTACTGGACTGTAAATGTGTGCAGTGTAAGCTAGACCTGTGGTGCCCTCCTAGATAGAGAGAGAGCCAGTGATATTTAGATTAGTAGTGTGTATGATGCAGGGCTTCAGGGCCGGATATTGAATAGGATTAAAGAGTTTAGAGATACCGTTCCACACAGGTAAGAGTGGTAGGGAGTGTTTTTGATGTTGTAGGTGTGGGACTCTGCAGGGCACTGTTATTACTCTTATCCAGCTTAATAATGTAATGGTTAATTAATTGTGAAGTGGGTTGGTCCTAGTGGGTAAACACAGAGACTGCCATTGTGTCCTGGAGTCTGTGCAACATGTCCCGATACACTGCCTGCTCTATGACGGGAATGGGGACTTTATTCACTGAGTAAAGCAATCTGTGAATAAAGGCAAATTGAATAAAGGCATTCTGTGTCCAAAAAGACACGGCGAGGGTAGAGTAGTACACTTCCTCAAGGCCGGTTGGTCTCAGGGGGAAACAGCAACGGCGGGTGTCCACCGGTAGGAGGCAGCAGCCGTACACCCTGCCGCTACTGGCGATCCAAAAAGAAGAAGAAGAAGAAACGACGACGTCAAGTAGCTAGCTAAACATGGCCGCTGCGCAGAGATGCGAATGGATGTAACTGTGTAATGTCGGTGTTGTAACGTGCCCCGGTGTTCTACTGTACCGACATGGACAACACATATCACTACGCTGCTACAGACACACTGCAGCCTCGCGTCTATAATGGCGGCTATCCAGAGACGCCGTACGCCGCGAGCAGACCGCCGCCGAGCAGTGCGGCTCATGAACCGGCACAGCCGGACCAGTCGGCTCCTCACTGGACACCTACACGGGGATATGACGGTCACCCGTACGGATTTAGATGCGATTTCCCCGCTCCGTCTCACGGAGGAGGGGGTTTCGGAGGGCCCCCTCCGTTTGGTTTCGACCCCTCCGTCCCGCCGCCTCCGTTCGGCTGCCCTCCACCTGGACACTTCCCCTCCGCGGCCACCGCCGCTCCGATAAACCCGTTCAACAGCAGAGGAGCCTCGACCTTTGAACCATTTACCCCGCAGTTCAGACCCTGTCCCCAGACTGCTCGGTATGACTTGGACCCCAGTCAGAACCAACAGCGCGCATATGAGGACTTCTTTGAGAGTGGAGCTCTGCTCGGCCGCACGGACCGTGACAGGGGTCCGGGAACAGCGACGCGACCTGAGGATGAAACGGCCCTTCAGAGGCGGCAGGATCGGCAGTGGATCGGGCGTTTCTTACAAGGCAGAGACAAGACCCCCCAGGCCCCACAGGCGCAGCAGCCGCCTCGCCACAGCTCTGCTCCGGACCCGAGAGCGGCTCTGTACAGGGCGGCTGAGCTCGTCTCTCGCCTGGCAAAGTCCTGCGAAGCTCTGAGGAACAACGTGGAGAATGAGTGCGTTTGGACGGACTCGTATTTAATGGCTTTAACGGTGAAGACGGAGCTACAGGAGGAACTCAAAACCCTCAGTGACGGGGAGCATTTAGGTTGCTGGAAAGCTAAACTGGCCCGTGTCTCGAAGAGGAGGGCTCGGCGACTAAGAGCCAGAAAAGAGATCCAGGTGGAGCAGAAGCTCCGAGAGGACCGCATCGCCGAGAAAGAAGCTGCCATAAACACATGGAGGCTGCAGCAGATCCAACGAGTGGAGGAGAAGAAGAAGGTAACCGCAGATGATGCACATCTGGGTACATATGTGTGTTGTCCACTAGGGGCAGAAGAAGTTTACATTCAGCATTGATGACGTTGTTATTGTGGCAAACACATGTTGACACAACTAGCAGACACAGCATCATGAGTATTGAGTAAGCATCAACACTCCCTTTAGCTCGGGTCTGATCGTGGTCATGCTCTACAAACAATGGAGGAGGTAGAAGTTAGTTAGTTCACCTCATTATGAGCGTCAATTTGTATTCAAATAATCTAGTAAAAGCATTTAACTAAGCCCATTCTCTCAAATAATTATGTTTGTATGTATCTATGATTGAACTACTAATGACTACGTTTCATACTTGATCTGCACCAGGAGCAGGAGCTGAAGCTGGCAGCGGACTCTGTTCTCTGTGAGGTGAGGAAGAAGCAGGCGGATGTGAAGAGGATGCAGGACATCCTGAGATCTCTGGAGAAACTGCGCAGGCTGAGGAAAGAGGCAGCCTTGAGGAAAGGTGAGACTTATTCAGCTGTGCACCGTATTCGCAGTCCCTTTATAGCATGTGGGGTTTATGGGCGCAACTACAGGCTGTAAGGGAAGACACCTGTGGCATACTGCTAACTCTAACAGATGCTGGGTCAGTGAAATGAATAACCAGAGGTCACGCCCATATGTCACTGGGATTAGAAATTAGGTAGATATACTTTCTGATCGGGATGTCAATACTTAATCGTTAAGATTTCTGTCAGTTAAACAGTTAAAATAAATATTACACATTTGAAAAAAAAGCTGAAAGGAGAGCCAAAGGTCAGCGACAATGCCCCTAACAGTGGCTTCTAGAAGGGACACATTCATGAGGGTTTCCTCATACCTGGACTTTTAATATGTATTAATCTGTAGCCGACAGTCTGTTACAAGATTACATGAAGCTTGGAGCCTTCACTGTGTCTTTGTGTGTGTGGCAGGCATCAACACTGAGCACGAGTGTGACGATGCGTTCGGCAGCAGACTGGAGCAACTGAGGTGTGTGATGAAGAAGAGGACAGCAGTGTACTCAGCCGAGGAGAAAGCTCTGATGGTGATGCTGGAAGGAGAGCAGGAGGAGGAGAGGAGGAGAGAGCAGGAGAAACGGATTAAGAAGGAGAGGGAGCGACACCTGCAGAGGAAACGCCGAGTGACCTCCATGTTGTTTGGAGGTAACGACTCAGCGCTCTACACCAAAGGGAGAACATCAGTCCTTCAGTATGATCGATTCGCAGACACGTGTTGCTTTTTTATAATATTGTAATATGTGATTTGTTTTTCCTGTTTGTTTCTCAGAGGATCTTCCTGCTGGATCTGTTCTGCAGCCCTTCAGAGAATATTACACCCAGGCTGAGCGCTCACTGCACGCTTTACTAGAAATCAGGTTTGAGCTTCACTTTCACTGTCGCATAATAAGAATCATAAGACAGAGTTATGGTAGGGCCACAGGAATTAAAGACATGTATATAGGAATGTGTGGGATGAGTAGCATTTCTGATGCATAATGGTAATCAGACATTGGAACTGGAATGTGAACAAATATGAGAATATCCTAAATAAACCGCACAACCAAACAATGAATAATGAGTATAACATACACAATATCTCAGAGAATTTCTTCCATTTGGCACTAATGTCCACTTGCATGTGGACTCACGGTTGACCTGATGACAATTGTGGTGGTCAAAGGTCACTGTGGCCCCACAAAACCTGTTTGTGTCCCTTCACATGTCTCATAGCCTGTCTATGCATCTGTCCATCCGGGGAGAGGGATCCTCCTCTGTTGCTCTACAGAAGGGTTCTTACCTTTTTCCCCCTGAAAGGGTTTCTTCTATTTTTTTGGGAGTTTTTCCTGATCCAATGTGAGGTCAAAGGTCAGGGATGTCGTATGTGCTGCAAGATTTGTTCAAAGCTCCGGGTCCCGTGGCCGCAGGAAATCCAGGATTCAATGAATTAAAGTTCAACAATATTTAATGGCAAAGATAATATTCATATAGCGTTCACGGCCGTGGGACCAGAAAGGAAGAACTCTCCACAGACGGACTGCTGCTCTCAAAGAGCGCCAGACCGGATCTGTCTCGAGACCTCCAGACCAGTAGAACCATGTCTCCAGACCAGTAGAACCATAGAACCATGTCTCCAGACCAGTAGAACCATGTCTCCAGACCAGTAGAACCATAGAACCATGTCTCCAGACCAGTAGAACCATGTCTCCAGACCAGTAGAACCATAGAACCATGTCTCCAGACCAGTAGAACCATAGAACCATGTCTACAGACCAGTAGAACCATGTCTCCAGACCAGTAGAACCATAGAACCATGTCTCCAGACCAGTAGAACCATAGAACCATGTCTACAGACCAGTAGAACCATGTCTCCAGACCAGTAGAACCATGTCTCCAGTAGAACCATGTCTCCAGACCAGTAGAACCATGTCTCCAGTAGAACCATGTCTCCAGACCAGTAGAACCATGTCTCCAGACCAGTAGAACCATGTCTCCAGTAGAACCATGTCTCCAGACCAGTAGAACCATGTCTCCAGTCCAGTAGAACCATGTCTCCAGACCAGTAGAACCATGTCTCCAGACCAGTAGAACCATGTCTCCAGTCCAGTAGAACCATGTCTCCAGACCAGTAGAACCATGTCTCCAGTAGAACCATGTCTCCAGACCAGTAGAACCATGTCTCCAGTCCAGTAGAACCATGTCTCCAGACCAGTAGAACCATGTCTCCAGTAGAACCATGTCTCCAGTAGAACCATGTCTCCCCAGAACAAATGCTCGGTCGTTAGTCTGGTCATGCAAATGAATTCACACCTAAAGGTTAGTTCCATTGGTCAGTTCAAAGGATGCCGCTGTTCTGTTCGCTAAGCTAATTAATAAGCTGCAGAGGTCAAAGCTCACACATCCGGTCAAGGACAGGAAGTTCCCCTTCAGAATAAAACCTATTATCCTGCCTTCAGAATAAAAGCAACATATCAGGTTTCAATCGGCATCCATTTTAACTATTGTCTAAACAATAAAACATTCATTCATTCTCATGCATCATACAGTTAATCATTACATTTGTCATTAACAAACAGAATAATAAAACAGTGATCCTCTCTTATGTTTCATAATACATTCCTCCAGAATATTCCTCATAATATCCCAAATTAATTATCATAACTTTCTTTATGTATTAATTTAAAACATAAACTTTCTTATCCACGTGTGCAAGTATATATAAAATCCACTACAACTCAACAGTGTACAGATTGTAAAGCCCTTTGTAATTTGTTATTTTGGGCTATACAAAGTAAACTGAATTGAATTGAATAGGCTAAAACAATGAAGTGAAGACATTTTGCAAAGACATGGATGTAAACTGTAACACAACGTAACCGCACGTTGGAGGTCGTGAGTCACTGAGAGCTGCTGCAGGTCATTGGTCTCATGTCAATGTTTCAAATTATAATGTGCTGCTAGAAACCATATTCGGCTGTTATTTAATACAAGGGTTAGCATAATAAGGATTTAATCAGCTCACAGTCCGCTAACTGAACACCAGTTTACAGCTCTTCATCAAACCAAAAGTCTACTCCTCAGCCCACAGTGACTGTTCTTTAAGTGCATTTTAAAGCTGGGTTTGAGAAACTAGTAAGAGTACGTTAGATTTCACAAAGTTTCCAACCGTAAAGGCCAGCACAATGTCTTTTCTAATGAAGGCAGCTAGCTGCACAAGCTCCACAAGATGCTACAGCTATTAAGAAAGTTGACAAGTCATCAACACTTTAGGCCTCTCTCCAAAGACAAAGGCTTTGTAGAAGATTAACCGCTCTAGCTTTCACCAACTGCAATAAAGTCGAGCTAAAAGTGATCTCAACCGGCCTTTTTCACAGCAGACGTGTCACAAATTCCTTTTATGAAGACTGTTTGTATTCCAGTGACTGTCAGCCATGTCAGTGATCCAGCCACATGTTTCTATACACATGTTCTTCTGCAACGCTCTAATGGCACCAGCTGCAGAATCATCCAACATATTCACACAGCAGTAGTGGATGGAAACAAGCATCCATTCATTTCTTTGGACATTTGAGCTGCATTGGGATGGAGGGACCAGCATGAACAATACCAGCAGCTTGAAAATGAATTCTGACTTTTAGTCACGCATGTTGTTATTGGTATGAACTTTAGGACTGTAATATGTCTTCTTTCAGGAGAGCGTGGGATACGTTTGTGGTTCCAGAGGATCATCCCGACGGTTCTCCGGTTTCTCAGAGCTGGATCCTGCCAGACGCCCCTTCAGATCCGGCCTGGGCCTCCGCGCTGTACTCTGCTGACACCGAGTGAGACGGCCACAGACCAGCCATGTGTCCTGTGAACCACTGCCTGTCACCCAGCACGATACACCTGAACACATAGGCTGCAGGTGTCTGGACGGAGCAGCACAGGAGGACAAGTGAACACAACCTTAATGAGTAAATACCTTCATAAAGGATTTAGAAGGCGGTTCTTCCAAAAGCTCTGTACATCATTAGGAAAATGAGATAATTAACTTGTGACTGAGTCATTGGTGATGAGGTCCCAATGCGGCAGATGAAAGTCAAAAAACAAACCGTCTTTAGATCCGTCTGCTCCTCTGAAGCTCTACCAGAAAACAACCTTCTGTCATTTGAGTAACAGAAAATATACAAGACAGGATTTTTCAAGTTTATTCTCTTTCTTTTCTGGTTCAAATATTGTTATAAAAACTCACAACTGAACAGCTTTGGTTTTTTTTTTCCTTTTGGAAAGTTTACTTTGTGTTATTTTTGTGACATACTGCTTCTGACTGACAATGATGCATTCAATTGAGTTATATTTCTGGATTTGTCTTGTATTCGGTGTAAGCTAAGCAATGTTGGGTTACGTGTAAAAAACCCTCATTGGCATGGTTTGGACCAGGAAGTCAGCAGAATCATCACGGGTCATGAATGTTCACAACAAATGAACAGGAAAAAGTTGATTTATGTTTATCGATGAGTTCACATGTAGTTGATCATACAATAGAACTTAAAGAATAATGAATGTTTACTGGATCCTTCTGTGATCAGCTGTCTGTACTGACGTCAGGCTTATACTCTTTGTTCAATTCAATTCAATTCAGTTTATTTTGAAACATTGACATAAAACTCCCCAAAAAACCCTTTCACAGGGGAAAAAAAAAAAGTGAAGAAACCTTCTGTAGAGCAACAGAGGAGGATCCCTCTCCCCAGATGGACAGATGAATACATGTCATGTGACCAGATGAACAGAGTTACAGAGTTATATAAACACATTACATGAATATGACAATGTATGAATGGAACTCCAATCCATGAAACAGAAGGAGGTAGAGAGGAGGGGGGGGCGGGGCATCAGCAGGGCCAACGGGAGGCCGGTTCACCAGCATCAGACACCTCCAGGTCCAATGGACCCTATGAGACGTGAAGTCACAACGACTCCGGGGAGGAAGCAGAGTTAATAAGGTGTAATGGAGAGATGTAAATTCATCCATAAGGAGAGAGAGAAGAGGAGATAGGTGCTCAGTGTATCCTAAAACATCCCCCAGCAGCCTATAAGCCTATAGCAGCATATCAAGGGGCTGGACCAGGGCCAACCTGATTCAGCCCTAACTATAAGCACTATTAAAGAGGAAAGTCTTAAGTCTATTCTTAAATGAGGTGACTGTGTCTGCCTCCAGGACTGAAAGTGGAAGCTGGTTCCATAAAAGAGGAGCTTGATAACTGAAGGCTCTGGCTCCCATCCTACTTTTTAGGACTCTAGGGACCACAAGTAGCCCCGCATTTAGTGAGCGCAGCTCTCTAGTGGGGCAATATGGTACTACAAGCTCCTTAAGATATGATGGTGCATCACCAATCAAGGCTTTGTAGGTGAGGAGAAGAATTTTAAATGTGATTCTTGATTTTACAGGGAACCAGTGCAGAGCAGCTAATACAGGAGTCATGTGATTGTTGACATCCTCTGTGCTCCACCAGCTGGTCTAGGTTACTGTGAGTCATTAGATTACTGTCTGAGCTTCACACACACACACACACACACACACACACACACACACACCTGAACCTGAGAGGACACTGCCAGTCTGACTGCAGTTCCAAGACAACACAGGTAAGATGACTTTTGTTTTACCAGAAAATTCATATATAGTTTATATAAGCAAATTAAATACTGTAACAGGTTATTGTAAGAGAAGGCTGTTCTATACATTTAGTTACTTAAGATCACAAAAATGCCATCACTGCTACAATCTATTGATTTAAGATGGAAACTTTGTTGGTAAAGTGGCAGACAATTACAACATGTTTACTACATTTATGTGTATATATATATATGTGTGTATGTATATATGTATATGTGTATATATATATATGTGTATGTATATATGTATATTTATATATATATATATGTATATATATATGTATATGTGTATATATGTATATATATATATATGTATATATGTGTATGTGTATATATATGTGTATGTATATGTGTATATATATATATATATATATATATATATATATATATATATGTATATATATGTCCTGTAAGTTTTCTTTTTAAAGGTTTTCTTCCAACCTTGCATCTCGTCATACGCGGCTGTATTAAACCATACAGGACTTTGTAATTTATGTGGAAGCTTGGTGTTGGTTGGAGCCACTTTGATGAAAATGAGATTCAACATCAGACATGCTAAAGCTAACTGTAGGCTAATGCTAACGATAGCTAGTCGGTGTGACTGAGGCCTGGTGGTGAGCAGGGTCGTCCTTCAACCAGAGGATCGGCGGTTTGGTCCCCGGTTCTGCTAGTCCGGTCGATGTGTCCTTGGCAAGTCTTCCGTAGCCTGGGTGTATAAATGATGAGTTAGTCCTGATGGGCAGGTGGCACTGGACAGTGAACACCTTCTTTATTCAATTCAATTCAGTTTATTTTGTATAGCCCAATATCACAAATTACTAATTTGCCTCAGAGGGCTTTACAATCTGTACACATACACAGGGTAATTATTCAATATTAACGTGTTCCACATCCCCGAAAATGGTTGTTCCCCACACTTGACTTAGCACATCGAGTCAACATTGAATAAATGT
>NC_046968.1:960496-995496 GCF_009769545.1 Cyclopterus lumpus
TTGTAACCTTTCCCACTGAAGACTAGAACTTTAACCCTTTCGCTGTGGGTTTTCAGTTTGAAGAAGTACATGTAACATGTTGGTCTCCTTGTTTCCCCCCCTCTCCCCCTTTGCTCTCCTCTGGAGAGGAACTTCTGGGTGTGGGAAGATGATGAAGACCTACGTTTGATAATTTGACCACACAGATAATTTGACCCCACTGAGATCTGAACTCAATGTGAGCCAGTCTACCTCAGCATGGGGTCTGGCTGATCGGATCCCAATGTGAGCGAGATTCGATCTTGGATCCTACAGACCCGACAGTTAATGCGTCCCGGCATGATGACCAAAGTCTCATTGAAAGGACACGTTGAACAACAAGCTTATTTAATGTGTGGTTGTTCTTAGCTCCACCCTCTCATGTGACTTCTGGTTCCAAAAACCAAGATGGCTGAACTCCAGACTTCAAAATGGTAGTGCACAAACCAATGGTTGACATCACCTGACTCCATCCAGTATACAGTCTTTGATGCGGTCACCATAACCTTTTGGTGATAGTTTATAGTGTGGCTTAGGCAAAGCTAATGCTCTGGAATCCACAATGAAGTTAGCCCTTTACTGTGGTCTGCAAGAGCAGGCTATTAATACAACGTAAAGCTCAGGGTATTACCTTCTCCTGAGCCCTACTATAAATGTCCACACATAAGCCAGGGACGCACAGCGCTCACCGTAGCATCACACACATCCTGACTGGCTAACACAGCATCATTCGTTGGACTGTATTAATATTCAAGTTGGCGATAAGTCAGTCTTTCGATGACATTTCACTCTGCTTATGCATGTTAACACTGTGTTAGCTGGAAGAGGAAATCAATCCGAACCATTTTTTTCGATTCACATTTCCAAAATACATTCAGGGATCTGCACACTAAAAATAGATAGAGTAAAGTCTGCTCCCTGAATCCAGCCAAGTTACAGGAGGTTCATCGGGAGCAGCAGGTATTTTTTCACCCCTGTAAAATGTAATAAAATGTATTCTATAGTCTCAGACAAACAATGGCATGGCTGAGGTAAAAGACCACCCTGTTGGTCTGTGGGAACTCCCTCTGGTCAGAGGGAACACATGCCCTCAGAGATCCTCCAGGTGGATGTTTCTCAATGTCCTCTACTCCATATGTGCATACTAGAGACACATTAGTGGGTTTATCTGTAGGCAAAATTAGATTTGTAACACTGGGCCGTCTTGCTGCTCAACAGAAACGTTGTATGAACTGGAAGATAAAAGCTCCAATCTTGAGCAGCTGCTTGAAAGAGTTTATAGATTTAATAGGGATGGAAGGAGCTGTTGCCCCATTAAGGCATCTGGATCGGGGCTTCGAGGGATTATGGGATATTGTTATGGCCTTCCTCATATTCCTTTGGCTGCGTTTGTTCTGCGTTCTTTTATATGCCATTTGTGTATGTTTCATTTATATAATCTACATTATGTGTTTAGTGTCCAGTCTGTAAAATAATACGAACGTTTTGAACAAAAGTAAATAAAGTATTACTCAGCAAAGCTGCATGTGAGGTCAAAGCTGCTGTTCTTAAAGAAAGAATCTGGGACATTGGGATCAGGTTCAATATGAGTGGCTGCTGCTATCGGTGCTCACTGCCTGGCTCTCCTCTGTTAACACACTCACTCACTGGTCTCTTGTTTCCTAGAAGTCCTCTGGGTTGGACTCGTCAGCAGAGCTCCTGTCAGCTCTGAGTCCAGAGGAGAGAGAGCTGCTGGGGGCCATCACCGCCCGGGGTTACCCCCTCCGCACCGCAATCATCGCCCTGCAGAAGACCGGCCGGCAGACCCCGGATCAGGTCAGTCAGCGTCACAGACTTTAAGACCTCTGACTGTCTTTACTGTCTGCCCTTCAGACAGACCCCGGATCAGGTCAGTCAGCGTCACAGACTTTAAGACCTCTGACTGTCTTTACTGTCTGCCCTTCAGACAGACCCCGGATCAGGTCAGTCAGCGTAACAAACAGTAAGACCACAACCATAATCTGACAGCAGATGTTCCACTCATCTGTGTGTGTGTGTGCGTGTGTGTGTGTGTGTGTGTACGTGTGTGCGTGTGTGTATGTGTGTGCGTGTGTGCGTGTGTGTACGTGTGTGTGCGTGTGCGTGCGTGTGCATGTGTGTGCGTGTGTGTGCGTGCGTGTGTGTGCGTGTGTGTATGTGTGTGCGTGCGTGTGTGTGCGTGCGTGTGTGTGCGTGTGTGTGAGTGTGTGTGTGCGTGTGTGTATGTGTGTGCGTGTGTGTGCATGTGTGTGCGTGTGCGTGTGTGTGCATGTGTGTGTGTGTGTGTATGTGTGTATGTGTGTGTGTGTGCATGTGTGTGTATGTGTGTATGTGTGTGTGTGTGCATGTGTGTGTATGTGTGTATGTGTGTATGTGCGTGTGTGTGCATGTGTGTGTGTGTGTGTATGTGTGTATGTGTGTGTGTGTGCATTGCGATGAACCTTAAGCCCGCCAAAAGGATTAGATTTAATCACTCTTGTAATGGTAATATTCCGTTTCACTGTGAAATACGTCACAGTACAGGAGCTTCACTGGAACCTCAATCTATATGAGCTATATATATATATATACATATTTTCCCTGCAGCTTTTTTCTAATAGCCGAGAAGATGTACCAAATAGCTAACTGGAGGTGGGAATGAAACCAAAACACAGCAGACTAAGCCTCTGTAAGCCTCTGTAAAAATAGCCCTCAGCGGTTCCACAGCCTGCTGCATGTGTTTCCAGAGGAAGTCCCAAGCCACAGTACAGGGATGTGAGGGCGGATGGACACACTGGAGGAATCATTGATATTGGCTTGTTATGATCCAACTTGAGCCGCTTTAATGTTACAATAAGTTTGAATTAGCTTGAAGTGATGTGGAGAAATCTTCACTTTGAAAGTGGGTTACATAATCTTGTATCCGTGCTGCAAGATTGACTCTCTGGCATCTTTAGTGGTTTCACAAAGTTTATAGTCTGGTTTCAGATCAGATTCTGTAAATGCCTTCAATAAGAGTTGATCAGCAGGGACTGTTGAGCGTATGCCTTTGTGTCATGGTGGTCTGTCAGGTCACACAGATTCACTGCAGGGTGTGACATGAACGGTTATTACAACACTGATCACATGAGGTGTAACTAGATGTCAGTGGTGGAAAGTAACTAAGTACTTTTATGAAAGAACCTTTGTGGTATTTGTACTTTATGTAAGTATTTTCAGCTGGACTTACTGGTTATTATGTGTGTATATATGGCATGATATATACCTTTTTGTGGTTGCAGCTTCTCATTTCCTGCTTTTCTTTTAAGTTTGATCTATTTGTAATAATTCAATAATTTGAACGTATGAATGGGCTCACTTCGGGCTCTTGTGATGGCATTCTCAGTATTCTATTTTACAAACCAATCAATCAATTAATGAATCAATCGATGATGAAGAAAATAAATAATCAATAAATAATCATATGTAAATATATATATATATATATATATTAGTGCAACAGGGACATTGCACTCATACTACATGTGTTTACTTGACTGAGATCAGGATGACTTTCAGTTGAAAAAGCTTCTTTTGGTTTTTGACCCACAAGATGTTGCTGTGTTCCACATGAATGAAAGTGTGTGTGTGTGTGTGTGTGTGTTTGCAGATCTTGAGTTACCTGGTGGCCTGTGACCATCTGTGTCAGCTGGGTTATGAGGTGGCTCTGGTAGAAGAGGCTCTGGAGATGTTTCAGAACTGTGAAACAAAGGTAAGACGTGCACAGAGCTACACCATTACACCAGTCATTCATTAGAGACAACAAGACTTTACACTTTTCCTTTGATACTCATTTTTATTGAATTGAAATTGTATTAAAAAAGCATGTTGATGTCTTCCTCTTAGGCCGAGGAGTTCCTCCATCTGCTGGGTCAGTTCAATGAGATGGGCTTCCAGCAGAGCGCCATCAAAGAAGTTCTGCTGGTCCATGAAAACCACCGAGAGCGGGCGCTGGAGGAGCTGATGATGCGTGTGGCGTGATGCAGATCAACACACACACACACACACACACACACACACACACACACACACACACGTTACATAACCTTTCTGCAATGTATTATTTCAGGTTACTATGATCTTTATTAGGATTCATTTATTACTGCCTTCTATTAAATTATTTTAGCTAAAGATGGACGTGGCCTTCACCCAGGAAAAGTACATTGTTGATTATTGTAGCTGGATGATGATGATGATGATGATGATGATGATGATGATGATGGTGATAATGATGATTATAGTTGTGATGCCAATGTTGTTGACGACAATGACAGTGGTGATGGTGATGATTGTGGTGTTGATGATAATGATGATGATGGTGGTGATGAGAAGGACGACAATGATATGATATATTGCACATTTTCATCCCTGTGTTTATTAACATGTCTGAAAGTGACTGAACTTGTATTATCTGTGTAACAGTCCCAAGTGATCTAAGTAGTTGTAAGTGTGACCCATTCATTAAATAAGTGTTTTAAAATTCACGAAGGCAGTGTTTTTTCTTTAACTATCATTCAGAAATGCTCTTAGCAGGTTTCTATTTGTCTCCAAGTCGTCGCTCTCCTCTGTGTTCTGGCCTCATTTGACCTTGTTTCCGAGAGTTAATCCATCTGGGAAACAACTCTTCCACTTGTTTTCTGTGAAAACAGGAGCAGTGTCCATCAGGGACCGGTTCCCACAAGCAGAGACTCAACGGTACCAAATCATTGCTGTGTGCTCTGCCAACTGTGATATTCCTACAATGATGTACAGCAGTTTGTTGTCAACAGTTTGGCAGATTACATAAAGATGAACCCCTCATTCTACGGGAACACTGTGTGAATACAGTGACAACAGCAGATCATTGAAGCAGGACCTCCACCTGTACACTGTAAACAGAGTTTACTTTTCCCTCTTCCAAATACATTTGTCTGACCTGGCGGTTTGTTTCAAGCCTTATGCAAATGTGTCAGCAGCTCTTACAGCTTACCAGAGCGTTGTGGGGAGAATCTGAGGAAGTCTCTGACGTTCTGGACCTGATCCACCGAGTTTCCCATGGTGGAGACGGGGGCTGTAGGCAGCCTCATCAGAAATGTATATATGGATCCAATCCTGCCAAAACCTTTCATCTCTCGCCTCACTCTCCATTTGTCATCTTCTACAGTATACTCTGTGGTCACCTGCCGGCTGAGTGTGAAAACAGAGTCTCCTCTGACCACAGCAGTGAGCAGAGAGCCTTTGCTGTTCCCGTACTGGCCCGACATGGCCGTCCACTGGCCCGAGCTCAGGTTGTAGCAGTCCATCACACACAGTAAGAAGTCATCACAGGGTCCATTGCGCATCACATACAGATTATCTTTATGGGCCACCATATAAAGACCATAACTGTGCTCACGGATGAGCGTGGTGACCAGAAGCCACTGATCCCGTTCAGACACATACTCGTGTATATCTGAGGCCCCCTGACCTCTCCAGAGACAGATAAAGATCCTGTTCATGGCTATAGTAGACACCACCAAGGCTGCAGGACAGGGGAGGGAGGAGACAAACCCCCAGCTTCCTTTCGACACGCTGTATCTTTCCACAGACGACAGGGCCTTCATGTTGAACTCACCTCCTATAGCGTAGAGGAAGCCATCATGACCTATCAGAGTGAAGTTGTAGCGTAGCTGCTGGGAACCACAGATGGTGGACCATGTGTTTGCTGCAGGGTTGTAACAGTAACCATTCTCCACTACCTTCTTGCTTACATCATGCACTCCTCCGATGATGTACAGTTTGTTGTCCAGGACGACCACGCCTGCCATAGTGGTGCTCGTGCTCACAGGTAGATGAGTCAGGACCTTCCACTCGCTGTTGTCTTCGTCCAGGTAGCAGACGGTCCTCTGGAGGTCCGGCAGCCGCTCGGTGGAGGGCGAGTGGCTGCATACTGCCATGTAGCTACTCGGGCGAAGGGACTCGATGTACTCTACCAGCTTGGTGGGTAAGGTGTGAACATCCTCCTTCAGATCACTGTACATATCTCTGATGAATAAGGCTGAACTGTGGGAGAGCTCCCACACACCGTATGTAGCAGCCGTGTGGTACATGAGCAGGCAGTTTTCAGAATTGACGATATAGATCAGGTGCTTGGTGAGAGCCGGCACCTGCAGAAAAGCCGTACACTCAATGGCTTCCACGATCTGGTCACTGCTCAGCACGGGCCGCTCCCCGCCCAGGACCTGCAGCATGACCAGAAAGCCCAGGACCCCCACACACTGCAGGTGGATCTCTTCCTGTCGGCACTCTCTCATTCCTGACTGGAACAATGCTCTGAAGTACTCGCAGTTCTCAGACAGAATGGCTTTCTCCACAATAAAAGAGCTGTCGTCGATGCTGACCCTCAGGCTGTAGCTGTTGGACTCCATCACCTCCGTGCTTTTGATCTTCATTACATTCCAGCTGAAATGCACGCTCACAATGAGAAAGCTTTGATCCAGATTACAGTACTGCACATCAGTGGTGTTTTACCGCATGCTGCCATGAGACTGAGCACCTCCTATCCAGAGCAGATGCTAGCTGAACGTGTTCTCTCAGCTCTGAGAACAGACTCTATACATAGCAGGCGGACATGTGACAGTTCAAGTCCATTATGATGACATGCAGCCAGAGGAGAAAGAGGAGCCGGATAATGGCAGGGTCACTGTGAATCCACCGACGATTCCTATTGCTTTGTCTGACAGTTGTGGAACAGCTGAGCATTTGTCCTTGAGCAGCAGGGCTGTAACAATAGGTCGTTCTCCTGAGGCACATAGTGAGCATGCCACTATTTCAGAGGCCATTGAAAGGTTAAGTGCAGGATATGCAGGACGCATACTTGTAACCTTTACTGGAGTATCAGTAGTACCTTCAACCATTAAATAAATAGAAAATATAATAATCAGTATAATTCAGCTTGAAAATCATTAGAGAATTCCAATTATCTTACTATAAGCTCTTACTACTACTACACATTTTAACAATTACTATTATTGTAACAAATAGAATTTTAATAATAGGTCATATGTTTGTATATCATCTTTGAAAATAAAGTTACAAACATGGAAAATTCCATGGCAATAAATGTAAAAATGACACAAATAAATAAATAATTTGTTGAACTAACCTAAAAAGCATCCTCCCCAATATCTCATGATATTAAGTGACTTATGAAGAAAGTGGAACATTAAAGCCCAGATAATCCCCTGCATGACTTACATGGATCATGTGGACACAAACACCGCTCCAGATGAATGACCATGCTGCTATATTGAGATTAACAACCATCCCATTGTTAGCCGTCAGTCAATATGATCTTTGTTTTTCAGCTTTTGTCATAGTGCAAAATGTAAACACATATTGGCTAAAACCTCATACGGCCTTATACGCCTCTGCCAACCAGTCAGGTTGCAGTTTACATTCACATCTGTCCAAAATGTTATTGCTTCATCTTTTTATCCTGTAAATTGTTTGTGTTAAAATGTCATCATTAGCATATGTATCATTGAGTTACGCCATAGTGACCTCGACCTTTGACCGTTGATCGAATCCGTCCAAGTGGACGTATATAGGAATCTTTTCCAGGCCCCAGAAAAGCTTGAACTGCCCCTGCATGATGGGGATCAAACTTTACAAATATACATACAAACAGCTCCTGAGGCCGTTCACGAGTAAAATAAGACAAATATCCAGCCATGCAGCCATCCTGGTTTCAGCTCAGTGAACATTACAGTCCAGCTTTTACGAGCTCAGTTTGAAGTCTTTTTCCTAAAATGGAGAGGTCAGTGCACCAGCTGCACACGAGACAGTTTTGTTCCTCTCACAGGAGCAGAGGACTGAGACCAGCACAGTGTTTCAGTCCACTTGGATCGACAGAGGATGTTTTTCTTTTTCTGAAGCGCAACTTCTTTCAATCCCAGCCTGCCTCAAATGAAATATGTTCTAATCTTCTTCAGCATTATCAAATGAGACCAGTGAGATAAGTATGTGAAGCAGATTGGTGGAAGACAACCATGTCAGGGATATTTGGGAAAGGGAAGACGTGTAACTCGGCCGCAGCTCCTGACAAGACTCCAGCAGAGTGCAACCTGGTGCTTCTTGGTGTGATGGGCTGCGGGAAATCAGGTCCTTCTTTAACTTATTATTTACTTTCAAATATTCCATGGCGGGACATGTTAAGAAACCTTAACTTTAGTTCAAACTGTCGGTTGACTGAAACAGATTGTTACAGATTGTAATGTTGCTTCAGTGAACAAATACTGACTGTATATTAGCTAGTGAATGATAACTGGGGCTGCACGGTGGTGTAGTGGCTAGCACTGTCATCTCACAGCAAGAGAGGTCTGGGTTTGGTTCCCGGTCGGAGCGGTCCTTCTGTGTGGAGTTTGCATGTTCTCCCCGTGGCAGTGTGGGTTCCCTCCGGGTTCCCCGGCTTCCTCCCACAGTCCAAAGACATGCTGCAGGTTAATTGGCCTCTAAATTGTCCGTGAATGGTTGTCTGTCTATATTTGTGCCCTGCGATCAGCTGGGATCGGCTTCAGCAGTCCTGAATAGGATAAGCGGTTTGGAGAATGCAATGGAATAATAACCATGTTTTCCCCCGTTGACAATGTGTTTACATTGTTGCTAATGTATCAAGTAAGAAGCTAAAAAAGCAGGAAGATCATAACAGATCATAAGTGAATGACTTATTCCTGTTTTATTGGACAATCAGTAATTCGCAGCTCAGTGTCTTAAGAATAATGTGTCGTCTTGGTTTAACTTGATATATTTGATTTACGTTATTTCCGTTCTGTGCATTGAAGCTGTTGTTGATCTGGTTAGTTACATAGAGACATTTTTATTTTGAAATGAACACCATCCAGTTATGTTTGTACTACACAAGTTTAATTTTGAAGTTAAATGTGTCTGTTTATGGAGCAGTGGTTTTCTCAGGGCCCTCACTGACCCCGGTCCCATGTGGCCCCCACAGACTGTGTCATGTTGTTTCTCTTTGTTTTACAGCACTGACTGTCAAATTCCTCACAAAGCGCTTCATCAGTGAATACGACCCCCATCTAGGTGAGATCTTTATTTCATTAAGAGCAACACATTGAAAATAAGTGGTGGAAAGTAACTATGTACATTGACCAGTATTGTACAATGTTGAGGTACTTGTACTTTACTTGAGTATTTCCATTTAGATAACTTTATAATAGACAAATTGTCTGAGGCGAATATTGTAATTCTTTCTGCATAACTTTAGTTATGGAGGACCTTGCAGAATAAGAGTATACATAAAAACCTCAGCGAATCGCCACCTTAACGTGGTGGAGGAGTTTGAGAGGCTCAGTGATCCTGGGAGCTATGTTGTCCGGGGAATTAGCCCCTGGTAGGGTCCCGAGCAGTGTTTCGTTGTTGGACTTCGGTGCTACCCACGGTTTGTCCATAACAAACACCATGTTTGAGCATAAGGTGGCTCATAAGTGTACCTGGAACCAGAACACTGTAGGCTGGAGATCAATGATCGACTTTGTAATCGTATCATCTGATCTGCAGACGTATGTCTTGGACACTCAGGTGAAGAGAGGAGCAGAGCTGTCAACTGATCATCACCTGGTGGTGAGTTGGATCAGATGGCTGGGGAGCCAGCTAGAAAGACCTGGCAAAACCATGTGTAGGGAGGATGAACTGGGAACGTCTGGCGGAGAATCCTGTTCGGGAGGTCTTACACTCACATCCCAAGGGAGGTTGGGGACATGAAATCCGAGTCGACCACGTTCAAAGCCTCTATTGTGGACGTGGCCGCTATGAGCTGTGGTCGGAAGGTCATTGGTGCCTGTCGTGGCGGCAACCCGAGAACCTGTTGGTGGACACCAGGGGTGGTTGGCCCAAGTTCCTGAAGCAGCTGACAGGTACCGGGAGGCCAGAAGGGCTGCAGTGTTCGCGGATGCTAAAACTCGGGCATGGGAGTACTTCGGGGAGGCCTTGGAGAAGGACTTTCGGTTGGCCTCAAGGAGGTTCTGGCAAACCATCCGAAGGCTCAGGAAAGGTAAGCAGGGCCTAACCCAGGCTGTTCTCAGCAGGGGGGGGCAGCTGCTGACCCAGACTGGGGACATCGTCGGGCGGTGGAAAGAGCACTTTGAGAAACTCCTAAACCCGGCAAACATGTCCCCTGGAGAGGGAGCAGCGGCTGAAGACTTGGGGGGCGGGGGGGTCGCACCCATATCCCTGGCGGAGGCTGCTAAGGTTGTCAAAAAACTCCTTGGTGGCAAGGCGCCGGGTTTGGATTAGATCTGCCCTGAGATGCTGAAAGCGCTGGACATCTGTCTTGGCTGGCATGCATTTTCAATGTTGCATGGGGGTCGGGAACAGTGCCCATGGACTGGCAGATTGGGGTGGTGGTTCCCATTTTCAAAAATCGTTTGCTCCATCCAGTGTCTACCCCAAGCGAAGGAGTTCAAGTATCTCGGGGTCTTGTTCACGAGTGAGGGTAAGGTGGAGCGGGAGATGGACAGGCGGATCGGTGCGGTTGCAGCAGTAAAACAGGCGCTGTACCGGTCCGTCTTAATGAAGAGGGAGCTGAGCCGGAAGGCAAAGCTCTCCATTTACTGGTCGGTCTACGTTCCAACCCTCACCTATGGTCACGAACTCTGGGTCATGACCAACAGAACGAGGTTGTGAATACAAGCAGCCAAAAATGTGTTTCCACCGTAGGGTGGCCGGGCTCAACCTTAGAGATAGGGTCAGGAGCTCAGATATCAGGAGGGAACTTGGAGTTGAGCCGCTATTCCTTCTTGTCGAAAGGAGTCAGCTGAGGTGGTTCGGGCATCTAATTTGGATGCCTCCTATTAGAGGTTTTTCAGGCACGCCCAACTGGGAGGAGAACCCGGGGAAGACCCAGGACACGCTGGAGGGATTATATCTCCTAGCTGGCCTGGATCCCCCAGAATGAGCTGACACATATTGCGGGTGAGAGGGAAGCCTGGGTCAACCTGCTGGGTCTGCTGCCACGGCGACCCGACCCCGGACTCAGCGGTTGAAAATGGATGGATGGATAAAAATATAGATGATAAAAAACAATGTCATCCCACACATTAATGAACATTAAACCAGTAGTGAATCTTATGAAAAAACAGGTGTGGTTTGTTGCTCCAGGTTTCAGTTGACTTTGAGTTGTTAGTTGTTCCCACAAAGAGACACTTTCTAAACTTCTCACATGGTTTCATTTGAATCAGACATGGAGGGGCACGATTATACAATATTTCACCAAAAAAAGAGCAAAGAGAAGAGGAAAATCCCAAAAATCCAATTTCCTGTAGCAGAACATGGAATGACCTGCTGCTACTTTAAGATACTTTGCTTAGAATACTTTTGTACTTTTACATAACATTTTGAATGCAGGATTTGTAATATAGTTTGATTAGATGTAGTAATGTACCTTCACCTAAAGAGCTTCCTCCAGATATATTTTAAATGACTCCACATTCTCTGAATCTGTAAATATTGTTCATAAGGTGTTCCCTACTTCAATGAAAAGGTCATTCTCAGTGTTTGTGACCTGGAGACATTTCCACATAACGCTGTTTCGTGTTGGATCCTGATTGGGTGAGAACCCAGTTGCGATGTCATAAATTCTACAGGTACTGCCAGGTGAGCTCAGAGAAACTTCCTAGATTATTCTGCACAGTTTTGAGTGCAGGGGGACTTTAAGTGAAGGATCTGAGTACTTCTGAGTACTTCTGTAGAAGACATCTGGATGTAGCTGTGAAGATGTCATGCTCTCCTCTGTGTCCTTGGCTGCTGTGTAGAGGATATCTACTCATCAGAAGAGAAGGTGGACCAGCAGCCAGTCACAGTGAGAGTGATGGACACCTGTGACCAGGTATGAACATGCTGTTGTTTTGACTCTGTGTGAGGTGGTAGGAAGGCTTGAAGGTTTTACTCACATGTTCACTACTGCTACCTCATCTGTGTAGCCCATTAATGATTTAATGCCATTTTGTATTGCTTCCATGTAAAATCAACACAAATAGGCTAACAACTACATCAAATTAAAAAAGAAGAAATCAAATGACAGTAGCAGTTAGCAGATTCAGGCCCATAGAGTATCTACTCTGCTAGATACTGTATTAACAAGAAGAAACAATGCAGCTTTCCATTAAAGAGTAAAGACCAAGTACTAAATATAAGTATTAAACCACTTGGAGATTGTTGTGATGGCCATATATAATTCATTCACATGGTGGTTATTATTGTTATCCTAAGCCTTCTGCATAACCTCTTCCCCAAAACCCTGCACTTTTTGGGCATCTATAAACACCTGGACCACGTCACCACAAGCCAGAATGGCAATGGAAGACTGCAGACCCAATCCAGATCCTTTTCCTGGGGTCCAATACCCCTCAGTTAAATATCCTCAAGACAAAGAAACGTCTCAGTGCAGTGAAGAGACTTGAAACACATCACAATAAACATCTGGTCTCTTATTCAGGCCACAGTTATATCATCAGTTTGTACTTATGCAGTAAAAATACCAGCACAATCCAACCACAGCCGGTCACAGGACATGTGTTCTTATTGAAATTAATATTATGATTTTTGTTTGATCTTTGCACTCAAGCAGGGAGTTGTTTTGTACATCATAAATCAGAGAAGCTCAATCAGAGCTCAGGCCCATTTGTAAGCATTGACTGACACCTGCTGGTGGAACACAGGAACTGTTTACTACAAACACTAAAGCTTTCACTGAAGACTCAACTCCAGCCAGTTCAGCCTAGACTGGGAGGCATTAAGGCAAAAAGCAACACATGCGAGACTAATTCACACAATTCAGAAATGACCCAACTAACAGAACAACAAAAACTAAAAAGAAGCCTCGCAGCATGAAGCTGCATCTAAAATTCCTTTTTACACTCATAATCCAGAGGCATGGTGTGACTGTTTGTCAGACCTGTGTGTGGACTATGCCAATGAAAAAAATAGAAATTAAACAGTAATTCAAAGTAATTTTTACTCCAGAACATATTCAAATATATTCATAATGATATATTTTAAAAACGATGGCCTTAGTTTAAATTGATTTGTATGAACAGTATTATGGTCCTTCATCATCAATTTCAAATGTTATCAGCCGAGTGAATGGGCGTCATCAGCGGTTATCAGACAAAAGGGAAAGTAAAACCTATTGTTGTGAATTGAAACAAGTTTGTCTAACTTTTGGCCACCTTTACTGAGCAGTCGCAGTTTACATCAAAGTTAAACGAACAGTGTGTAAGCTTTAGCGCCAACTAGTGGTGAGTTGCAGATTGCTAATCAACTAAATACCCCTCCCTTTCCAAGTGCGTTGGAAACTACAGTGGCCTTAAGGTAGGGAGTTATTACTACTAGGAGCTACTCTTATCAATACTTATTCAAGAATTGTATCTAAAAACATACATATGTTATATATATAATAAAACTGCCAATATTATAAATCTACACAGTTCAAAAAGTATACGAAAAACAAAAAAAAGCTGAGCTGCCATGGCTGTGTTGCTCCTCTCAGGCCTGTCTGCTTCAAATCACCGTTAGCAACATAGTTAGGCTAACTTTAGCATTTAGCTGCCAGGAGCCAATCAGAGGCATCCACCCGGATTTCCTCCTCACGGTCTTCTCTGTTTATACTACAATGCTGACTTTGTCCTTTTCTACTGTCATCAATACTACAGCCTGTCGTCTTCATGTATTTGTATTAGTGATCAAGATGATAACTGTCTTCTAAACCTACAGGTGTAGCAGGCCCTTTCTAACTCGTATCTATGAGGCTGATAACGCTCATTCAATTGGCTGATATCATTGAAAGCAGGTTCCTTAATGACACAGTTTAAACCCTTGTTATATGAATGACAGTGCAGCCCAGGAAGAGAACAAGCAGTGTGTGTGTCTGGTTTCTGTGTGTGTACAGGAGGGTCCAGTGAATAGTGAGCGTTATCTGTCGTGGGCCAGCGCCTTCCTCGTCGTCTACAGCATCGACAACATGGAGAGCTTTAAAGGCTGCCAGCTGTACCTGCAGACCCTCGCCCTGCACAACAAAACCTTCAACCCACAAACTCCCATCATCCTACTGGGGAACAAGCTGGACATGGACAGATACAGGCTGGTGTCTGTGTGTGTCTGTGTCCTATAATAATAATAATAATAATAATATAATATGCATTACTGATGTAAGCAGGCTAAGAAAAGGTTTGGCCCAAACAGTCATAATGTGCAGACTGTGTAGTTCAATTAAATTCTGTTTATTTTGTATAGCCCAAAATCACAAATTATCCCCAGAGGGCTTTACAATCTGTACAAATATGACATCCTCTGTCCCGGGACCTCACATCAGATCAGGAGAAACTCCCCAAAAAACCTTCTTTAAGGAGGGAGAAAAAGGGAAGAACCCTTCTGTAGAGCAACAGAGGAGGATCCCTCTCCCCGGATGGACAGATGAATAGATGTCATGTGACCAGATGAACAGAGTTAGAGAGTTACATAAACACATTACATGAATATGACAGAAATGATTCATATGAGAGTAATAATAATAATAATAATAATAAGAATAATAATAATCCTTTTATATAGTGCTTTTCTAAGTACTCAAAGACACTTTACATAGGGAAGAGAGTAGTAGGCATTTGGAGGTCTATAGGAATACACGGCTCCACAGAGCTGTGACTCTCTGTCAGCCTGGCTACAGTGCTAAAGAGAACCCTGGGGTTGTTCTTATTTTTCTCTATTACTGATGAGTAATAGGCTGCTCTGGCATTACGGAGAGCCTTTTTATATGTTTTAAGACTATCTCGCCAAACTAAGCGTGATTCTTCCAGATTGGTGGAACGCCATATGCTTTCATGCTTTCGTGAAGTTTGCTTTAGTTTGCTGGTCTGAGGGTTCTACCAGGGAGCAAACCTCCTTCGCCTCACTGTCTTTTTCTTCAGTGGGGCTATCGAGTCTAGTGTCATTCTCAGTGAGCCTGTAGCACTATTGACAATATGATCAATCTGGGACGGACTAAAGTTAGCACAGGAGTCCTCCGTCACATTGAGACGTGGTATTGAATCAAATGCAGAAGGAATCTCTTCTTTAAATGTAACTACAGCACTGTCAGTTAGACATCTGGTGTAGAAACTTTTGACTAACGGTGTATACTCCGGGAGTATAAACTCAAAAGTTATGAGGTAATGGTCTGACAGAAGAGGGTTCTGTGGGAAGACCTCCAAATGCTCAATGTCAATGCCATATGCAAGAACAAGGTGGAGGGTGTGGCCAAAGCAGTGAGTGGGTTTCTGTACTCTGACAGAAGCCAATCGAGTCCAACAATGAGATAAATGCAGCACTAAGGCAATCATTATCAATATCCACATGAATATTAATATCTCCTGCAATAATAACCTTGTCAGTTTTAAGGACTAAACTTGATAAACACTCTGAAAATTCAGATATAAATTCTGAATATGGACCTGGTGGCCGGTACAGTATAACAAATAGAATTGGCTGTAATGTTTTCCAGGTTGGATGTGAAAGACTAAGAACAAGGCTTTCAAATGAGTTGTAGTTTAGTTTAGGTTTAGGATTCATTAATAGGCTTGAGTCAAAGATGGCTGCTACTCCACCTCCTCGGCCGGTGCCTCGAGGAATGTGAGTATTAATATGACTTGGAGGAGTTGATTCATTTAGGTTGACATATTCTTCATGGCTCAGCCAGGTTTCAGTAAGACACAATAAATCAATGTGATTGTCTGATATTAAATCATTTACTAATACAGCTTTAGATGACAGATCTAATATTTAGGAGTCCACATTTAATTATCCTGTTTTGTTGCACTGTGGCAGTAGTGATGTTAACCTTTATGAGGTTATTTTGTATGACTCCTCTTCTGGTTACTTTTGATTTAATTAATTTAAGTGGCCGTGGGACAGACACAGTCTCTATAGAGTTAAGGTTAAGGGTGGGTAACTGCTCGGATGGAAATGCAGAGAAGGGTGGAAGACTACAACTCTGCTTCTGCTTCCTGATCTGAACTCTGGGTCTTGGATTAAGTCCGTTAATCAACTTGGCCATGTTTGCAGTTTATGGTGTGTAACTGTGCATCTAACCCACTGAGAACTGCCTCCAACCAGCAAATGAACTACACTTATGTACTATTATCATAAAGGGAGGCAGAGGAATAGCTCTACATATGACACACTGAGCAAGAGAGTGAAGGAAAGGGGGAGAAGGAAGCCATCGCTAGCTGCTAAGCTAAAGTACGGTAGTTAACGTTAGCAGTATTTGACAATGTGTAAATAAAACTGTTGGATTAGTCAATAAATCGCTAAAAGGAGAGATCTGGGTGTTTAAATGTTAAAGATGTAGAGCAGGTAATCAGCCACTGGTACTGAAGAATATCACACAATTAACGTGGTTTAGCTGGAGCTGAGAAAATACGCTATTGGATAGCAGACACGCTGGTAACCAGAAGTGAGACAATACGCTTACTGAAGTACGTTAGCAGGTTTTAACTTTGAATGAAGTCCATTTGAAGATGCTTCACAGCACAGACATGCAGCAGTGGTGGACACCTGGTGGAGATCTGCACCCAACTGAGTGCACCTTTCTAGCTGTTACTATTTTAGCGATATAGCACTTTGTAGTTTAGCACTTTAGTAGCACTTAAATGTCTCTTACTGATAGCACTCTGTAGTTTAACTTTATTGAAGAAATTGTACTTTCTTGATTCTTGTTGTTCTGAGTTTGGACTCATGGTTTAATGCACTTATTGTAAGTCGCTTTGGATAAAAGCGTCAGCTAAACGACATGTCATGTAATGATACCATTACTGATACATGGTCATTTCTTGAATGGGTATCTGATTTCTCAAAATAATGGGAACCCTCAAAGGTAAATCACATGACACATAAAGCCATTTATAACAAACTTAATAAAAAGCACCCCAAAGCACCACATGGTTTCCTTTCTGCTATTACCTTACACCTTAGATGTGGCGTGTGACTGTATGTTTCTGATGTCATATTGGCTTTCACAGTTATTTGTTAGTAGAATGTACTGTCTGGGAAACAATTGATACAGAGCGCTTCATTCGTGTAAACTTTCGTCAGTGACACAAGTAATCAGGTTTCAGTAAACCATGTATTCTTTCTCAGGCAGGTGACTCCGTGTGACGGTGAGCTGCTGGCGTCTCGTTTTGGCTGTTTGTTCTTTGAGGTGTCGGCCTGTCTGGACTTCCTCTCTGTGCAGCACGTGTTCTACGAGGCGGTGAGGAGGGCGAGGCACGGGGGGGAGTGTGGCTGTCTGGTACCGGCCATCTACGTCAGCGAGGACAAAGCGCTGCTTGGTGTCCCCTCCTTCACCACCCCCTGCTACAAGGAGCTGCCGACCCCTGCCACTGCCAAGCTGGTCACCGTGAAGACGTCCAGAGCCCAGAGCAAACGAAGGGCCGCCACACTCACCCTGCTAAAGGGCTTCAAGATCTTCTGACTCTCCCTGACACCCTCCACTGCAACCACTGACTCTTTAAAAAGACCATGCTGCACAGGGGGTGGACACAATAATATGAACAGCTATACAGTGAGTGCACAAACATGTGGTTAAAGGACGACCAGCGCAACCCCCTGAGTCACACACGTTCTGATGATTTGAATAGTTTCATGGTCTATTCAAGTCTTGAGAATCCTAATATGACCTTGACAATACAACACATCTCAACACAATTTTGCAGTGACACTTTTGGCTCTTTTCCTTTGGACAAAAGAGAGGCCACTATTGTATTGCACCTGGAAGCAAAAATGATTTGTTTAAAGCCATGGACAAAACACTCCATTTGAAACTGTAGTGTCTTTAAGCTTTTATTATGGTCCTTCTCCTGTTTTTAGGACTTCTTCTTTTGAAAATTTCTCTTGTTATCGCTTGTATCATGTTATTATAATGGTTGGATTAACACAGTTTTACATATCAACCGCTGAAAAGGTGTAACACATTGAGTGGCCCCATATAAAGCAAAGGATACCCATTAACTGGTCTCAGAAGGCAATCAAATACCTTGGAATTTGGTTGATGCACTGTACTGGTGACTTGTAAACAAAAAAATTAAAGAAGATCTAAGTGACTGGTCAACACCCCTATTGAATAAGTGCGAGAATTGATATTATAAAGATGTCCATTTACCTAGATTACCATATTTATTTATGTCGCTACCAATTAAAATCCCCGCCAGACAATTCCAAGACTGGGACAGACAGATCTCCACATTTATTTGGAATGGAAGGAAGCCACGTGTAAAATATAGCACATTAACCATCAATTCAGTAAGGAGGGAGGTGGTATGTCCTTTCCTATGAGGGGCGACTGAGGGGTTGAGTGGGGAGCAGGGTCGTCCTTCAATCAGAGGATCGGCGGTTCGACCCCCACCTCCGCCATCCCATGTCGATGGGCAAGACACTTAACCCAAAAATGTCTCCCGTAGCTGTTTTACGGTGTGTGACTATTAGTTAGTCCTGATGGGCAGGTGGAACCTTAGCTCCTCCCATCAGTGTATATGGTGTGAATGGGTGAATGATGTAATGTCGTGAGTGGTCGGAAGACTAGAAAAGAGGAATACAAGTCAAGGTCCGTTTACCATGATGTAACTCCAACATGCTAGCTCGCTAGCTTGATGTAAATTCTGAGAATAATGTGGTCCTATTTAAAGTTTTTTTTAAATCAGAAGTGTTTTTTCTAATATATTTGGGCAATACCAGTGCCAAAATATTCATGTTTCATGTCCTCTTTAAATTATAATAATAATTAAAGCTGCGAGCAGCGATGAACGGGTCCTCGCTCACCCGCGGTAGTCGGGGGCGCCGACCCGCTCGGCCGAGAACGCGGGGCCGCCGGTCGTACGTTTTAACGTTTGTCGCGTAACCCCGATATTGATACACATCATTGAGTATCATCTGCATAACAACGAAAGTTTATGCAGTGTTTCCTGATAATATTGCCCAAAGGAAGCATATATAAGGTAAATAAAATTGGTCCAAGCACAGAACCTTGTGGAACTCCGTGATTAACGTTGGTGGTCATTGAGGCTTCATCGTTTACAAATACAAATTGAGATCGATCTGATAAATAGGATTTAAACCAACTTAGTGTGGTACCTGAAATGCCAATCGACTGATCCAGTCTCTGTAATAAGATGTCATGATCAATGGTGTCGAATGCAGCACTAAGGTCTAATAATACCAGTACGGAGATGAGTCCTTTATCAGCACTAAGGTCTAACAAGACCAGTACAGAGATGAGTCCTTTATCAGCACTAAGGTCTAACAAGACCAGTACAGAGATGAGTCCTTTATCAACACTAAGGTCTAACAAGACCAGTACAGAGATGAGTCCTTTATCAACACTAAGGTCTAACAAGACCAGTACAGAGATGAGTCCTTTATCAGCACTAAGGTCTAACAAGACCAGTACGGAGATGAGTCCTTTATCAACACTAAGGTCTAACAAGACAAGTACAGAGGTGAGTCCTTTATCAACACTAAGGTCTAACAAGACCAGTACAGAGATGAGTCCTTTATCAACACTAAGGTCTAACAAGACCAGTACAGAGATGAGTCCTTTATCAACACTAAGGTCTAACAAGACCAGTACAGAGATGAGTCCTTTATCAACACTAAGGTCTAACAAGACCAGTACAGAGATGAGTCCTTTATCAGCACTAAGGTCTAACAAGACCAGTACGGAGATGAGTCCTTTATCAACACTAAGGTCTAACAAGACCAGTACAGAGATGAGTCCTTTATCAGCACTAAGGTCTAACAAGACCAGTACAGAGGTGAGTCATTTATCAGCACTAAGGTCTAACAAGACCACTACAGAGATGAGTCCTTTATCAGCACTAAGGTCTAACAAGACCAGTACAGAGATGAGTCCTTTATCAACACTAATGTCTAACAAGACCAGTACAGAGGTGAGTCCTTTATCAGCACTAAGGTCTAACAAGACCAGTACAGAGATGAGTCCTTTATCAACACTAATGTCTAACAAGACCAGTACAGAGGTGAGTCCTTTATCAGCACTAAGGTCTAACAAGACCAGTACAGAGGTGAGTCCTTTATCAGCACTAATGTCTAACAAGACCAGTACAGAGATGAGTCCTTTATCAACACTAATGTCTAACAAGACCAGTACAGAGGTGAGTCCTTTATCAGCACTAATGTCTAACAAGACCAGTACAGAGGTGAGTCCTTTATCAGCACTAAGGTCTAACAAGACCAGTACAGAGGTGAGTCCTTTATCAGCACTAAGGTCTAACAAACAAGTCCTTTATCTGATGCAATTAGGAGGTCATTTGTCAGCACCGACAGTCCTGATCTTTATCCCCCGAATACAACGAGCTGACGAGCTGCAGCTGTGGGACGAGCTGAGTGGCTTCAGGTGTGAGTTGGAGCTCACCTGGCTTGGCCCCGCCTCCAAGCTCGTAGCTCCCTGGCAGCGCTCTGAGGTACCGGGTGTCACCGTGTGACCGGGCTGAGGAGGGAGTCCGGCTGGCTGAGTCCTGACAATTCTGATGTAGGAAGTCACACAACTGATTTGCGACTACTTTCTCAAGGATCTTAGAGAGGAAGGGAAGGTTAGAGATCGGTCATCATCGGCCACGTGTCGGTGTGAATCCACTGTGGTTCGAGCCGGTTGAGTCAGACGTGCACTCGGGAGACAAGATCTCGAGCATACCGTGCACACTTTATTTTTTGGGGGGGCACGAGCCGCGAGGGGAGTTGAGACCGAGCATGTGCGGAGCGGGCGTCTGAGACGTGACTTCCCACATCTGAGGTGGTTGCTATGGAAACGATCCCACGAGTGCAGGAAACACTTGGTGCGGAGAGACAGAGCTGATGCAGAACACACCCTGGCCGGGGATTGTTACAGTCTTGTGTTTCATGCGGGGGTCAAGACAGCAAGCAATGCAACATTTGGCACAGTTACTTAATCTCTTAAATCATTCAGAAATGTATTCGCACAAACTGAACTCATAGGCAACAATCCACATTTTGTACAATAGCTAGGGTACAGCAAATGTGTTCGTGGCTCTTATTTTTAAGTAAATGCATCATGTGTTCACGGTTCAAAAGGACTTCCCCATTATAGCAGAATATTATTGAATATTTAATGAATGAACACATTAAGCTAATGTTGTGTTTGATCTTTTTCTCAACCAAGTCCAACTGATTTTGAGTTTCTATTTGCTGTCCATGGCCTGGAGGCCTCATCGTCCTGAGCTCATAAAACTCGAGGCACAAAATAACATCTGTTATTGGTCGAAAAGTGACGTATGATTTCCCGAGTAAAGAGAGGACATGGGCCTTGGTTGTTCTGCGTTGTCTTCATCGTGACTTCCTCCTCTGATGCATCCTCACTGTCTGCTTCCTGGACTCTCTCCACCTCACCATAGGGTCACATGTGCTGTCACAATTCATTGTGAGCAAAGGCCTCAGAAAAAAGCTTGCGAGACAACTTTATATTATTGAATCTGTGTTGTGATTGTTTGCGAGAAGGCCAACAGGTGTGGGATAAGTTCCCGTTGCCGTGGTAACCAAGAACAGGAGTCAGGTGTGTGTGTGTGTTAAATCCTGAATATTGCACCTTTTAAAACTGCCAGGAACTCGATATAGATAGACAGATAGATAGATAGATAGATAGATACTTTATTCATCACCAGGGGGAAATTGTATATATATATATATATATATATTTAATATAAACTCTAATGGGCCCCTAAAGACCTGTGTTAAAAGCTCTTTTTCATCATATCAGAGGCATGGCACACATGTTTATTTATTAAAGAGTTATATTCTCACATCCATCTGTTTTAATTCAATCTGAATGAACAAAATTGCCTAATGTTGCTGTTTCTTCGTGGTGCTTCTCTAAAACGGCCACTAGAGGGCGGCAGAGTAGCACTTTAAAAAATGACCCATCGTCTCAAGCTGCTCCTGAAGCAACATCAACAAGGACTCCCGTAATGACGTCACTCATGCCAACCACGAGCTCCCTGATTCTCAGCGGGCTGCGGCCACTTGTTGATGTATTTAATGAGCCTTGAGGACGTATTAAGCTCCACAACGTTCAGTGTTGGAGAGATTATTGTTTTTCATCTGCAGTTGTAAATGCAATGAAATCTGCTTTGACGATAGAAACCTCTACTCTGAGGCTTCAAGGCAGACAAACAGTTGCTCCAGGTGGGATTGTGTTCATGGGTTTACGAGAACACACACACACACACACACACACACACACACACACACACACACACACACACACACACACACACACACACACACACACACACACACACACACAGTATGTGAGCTCACCCTGGAGAAGACAAAGTTGCCATTCATGAAATGACAATTCTTCATTCAGTTAAAATCCATCAAAGTACAGCGTGTACATGCACACCGGTTTGCAGCGGATGGAAGGTGTATTGTTCCACTTGTTCTGCATCAGCTGTTCCATTGAGCATCAGTGACTCATTGATCGGCCATCAGTTTACTGTAGTAACAACCAATTGTATTCATTCAGTTCTCACTATGTCACTCTGCTGATAACGTTATGCCAAATCAGCGCTTGGTGCTACTTGTCCACCGACCCAGGCTCCTATTTATGTGTTGAACCACTTTGGTATTGTTGACCTCGCTGACATCTGATGTTCATGGGTTTACAGCTGCTTATCTCTAAATGTTGTACAGTACTTTTTTTCTATGATGCAGCTAACAGTTCCACTCCATTATCCAGTTTGGGTGAAGGCAGGGCACACCCTGCACAATATTTCACACCAACGGGCAATTTAGAGCATCCCATTAACCTAAGCTGCATGTCTGTGGACTGTGGGAGGAAGCCGGAGAACCCAGAGGGAACCCCACGCTGCGGAGAACGTGCAAACTCCACACAGTGCTCGCCACTTCACCAACGTGCAGTCATTTCAATGAGTGCTTCCCATGAATAAAAACAGCATGAAGTGAGATTGTTACACAGAAGCAGAGACTCACGCCATCGGTCGATCTTTCCATCAAACTTTATTTTTACTTTGTTCGTCCAAAGTTTCACAGATGAATGATGAGCCGAACATAAGATGGAGATAGTGTAGTCCTGGCAACGGGGACGCTGGCGAAACTTAACGCCGCTCCGTCTAGGACTGTTTTTATTTTTATTTTTTCTACCTTTTTTACAATTTAACGTTCATTTAAATTATTTGTAATTTTATTTCACAGTGTAGCCATTCTTCTGACTTAATTATTCTGCAAATCTTGGATTATTTTTTATTTTGTGGTTGCCGTTGGCTCCTGCTCTCCACTACTGCGATCTGGTCAACTGGCGTTGGCTGGCTGGCCGACGGTCTCTTGCTGGCTGGCCAATGGTCTCTTGCTGGCTAGCTGACGGTCTCTTGCTGGCTAGCCGACAGTCTCTTGCTCGCTAGCCAACGGTCTCTTGCTGGCTAGCCGACAGTCTCTTGCTGGCTGGCCAACGGTCTCTTGCTGGCTAGCCGACAGTCTCTTGCTGCCGGCGAGCCGGCCGACTCCCTGCTCCATGCTGTTGCTCTGAGGCTGGTCGCCTCTCAGCGGTCCTGGTGCTCCGGTGGTCCGGTCCGTGGTTTGCGATTGCATCCTCCCCGGCTGGCGTGGTTCTGCAGTGTTCCACCTCGCAGCTCCTCGGGCTCAACAGTTTCTCTGCTCCTCCGTTCGTCTCGGCCATCGGGGCGCTCGGACTCCTTCGTCGGCCCCGTTGCATCCACAGAACCTCCCGCGGAGGGTTTGTTTGCTCCTGGCCTGATCGCTCCACTCTTTCCATCCCCTCCCTCTGGTCGGCCGAGTGCATCGCTGCAGCTCGTCACCACAACAACAGTCTCCAAGAGCGAGATGGTGGCAACGAAATGAGGAACTATTACAGCTCCCCCAGCACCCTCTACTCTTCCTGCTGACTCCACTCCCCAAAACCAGACTGGTACACTCCAAGATGTCGTCCTTTTATGCAGTTCTTTGGTTCCCCTATTTTAGTTTGTCTGTTCTGCTTTATTTTGTATTTGTAATTTTCTATTCCTCTATTGTGTTAATTGCCTATATGGCATGGTCTCTTTTGCCTCATGTATTTTCTGAAATGTTTACTTATATTGATGTTATGTTTTTACCTTGCTTCTATGTAGAGCACTTTGTAAACCCCGTTTTTAAAGGTGCTATATAAATAAATGTATTATTATTATTGTATTATTATAGTTTGGACCGTGAAAAGAACAGAACACATCATTTCAGCAGCATGACAATCTGAGAACAAAACAAAATGATGACATTGAATTAAAATTAAATGGATAGCCATAATAACAGTAATCCTAGGAAAAACACTCAAATATAAAAGCAAGATCAAAATTTGAATCTATACATTAAAATTGTCATCTTGAATGCATTAAGATAACTGAATAAAATAACTAATTCATCTGAATATCCACTTCCAGCATCTCTCAGGTCCTCAGAGAGATAATAGCTAGATAAGACCATCACATTTTTTTTGACAACCATATTTCTTGCTAGCTGAGGACGGGCTTTGTTCTGGTCCTCAAGCTGGCTTCTGACGGGCTGGTCCTGGGGCTCGTCTTCATTTTGGGAACTGGCTGATGCTCAATCGCATCCTCTTCTTCAAAGTCACTGTCGGACTCAGAAATGTGATCCTCGCATTCTGAAACCTCTTCCTCTACATCATCATCATCATCATCATCATCATCATCATCATCAAAAGCTTCTCTCTCTCTCTCTCTCTCTCTCTCTTCCTAAATCAATTGCAAGGCCCTCTGAGCAGAGCATCTCTTGGCCATCTTGATCAGTTGTGACGAGGAACCACACGGACCAAAGCTGTATTTATTGTGTCCCCGCACCTCATTTGCAGCTGGGATGGAGTACGAGTAAATAAAGATCGGTTTGAGTAAGACAGAGGCTAAAATATGGGGACAGGTGACAGGTGTCAGGTGTCAGCGCTTGAATTCATCAACAATGTTGCAACCTTGTGCAGGAATGACAGGAGCATGAAAACAAAACACACGCACACACACACACACACACACACTCTGGCCCAGACAGGAGGACAGAGTGAAGGTATACTCAGGACCTACAATTTCAACACTCTTTTGAGCCCCGTGGACCCGAACATCCTGTATATAATATAAATGTGTAGGGGGGGGGGGGGGGGGGGGGGGGGGGAGTGTACAGTGTGTGGTTATTGAAACCGTGTTCTGATGTATGTTCTTGACAGAAAATGAGACAAGGTCAATGAGTCTAAAAAATTACAACGGCTCCCACAGACCCGAACACCACACAAGGGAGGAGCCTAATACTGTACACTACTGGAGGTGATTCCCCCTCATAGTGACCTGGTTGTAAGCCTAAGTTACCTTACGTGAACTTTGATATATGCGTTGCATCAGGTGCATCATCCACAAGCAAAAAAGCCGACAAATTAAACGCACCATTTGCAGAAACAGTAGCAACAACTGTTACAGCGAAGGCGGTCCAAGCCCTTTGCCCTCCAGGGGTCAAACACCTGACGACGACAGTGATTTAATTCCCTAAACGCCTGAGGCCAGAACATTAGTACAGAGCCGCGTACTCACAGAATAACATTTCCAGCACCATATTTGGCTCCTACAGTAAGTTTCAGACTACTGGGCAGCGCTCGGACCCTCTCTAGACCGACCGAGCCGCACCCCCCGAGGCCGGTCTCAGTCATTTCCTCTCTGTGGGCCAGGCGGTTCCTGTTTGGGTTCCTGTTTGGATTCCTGCAGGAACGGGTAACATTCGCCGTGGAAGACTTGTAGTTTTTTTTTTCGGAGCGTCGCGGTGGTGACACATTCTTTCCTTCTTCACACAGGCTGAAGAGGGCGAAGCCCCCCGTCAGAAGAGGCATACGAGTGGAAGATTTTAATGAGAAGTCAAACATCATGGAGGCAATCATATTTTCAAAACTATTCCTCTTCTCCGTAAAGCAGAAATGTGCTTCCTGGAAAAAAAAGATTATGTTTTCATGAGAGTCTTAAAGAAGACATTTGTATTGCCGGCTCCAGGTTATTAAATCCAGATCATTACTTTTTTATTTTTCCGTTTATAGTTGTTAGTAGGAAGGTCTCACAATGTGGCAGGAAGTTTGGAAGGAATAAACCTTTTGATACAAGTTGTATTTATATATAAAAAACATTTAAGCTTAACATATTTATCATTATCATTTCACTGGTGTTCCACCCACTGACTTTATATAACAGCTTGCTTTAGTCTGATAATAAGCAGTACAGTCATTTTTCTACCAGAGAAACAGCTTTCATCCAGTCTCAAAGTCAGTGATCCAGAGAATTCAGAATGTTTAACGTCTTCCTCGATTCATTTCTTAGAAAACAGCCTAAACGGCGGGAAATAAAGTCCGAACTCAGTCCCTTTCTTTTCATAATGACTTGCTTTGTATCTCCACCCCCAAACTGTTATCAGTCATCACATTCCGCATTTCCTTTGAAAAGTCTTTGCCAGTTTGAGATGTGTGACCTTGAGGGTCCAGTGCTGAAGGTCCAGTGCTCAGTGTGCGCGCATAGCTTCACATCTATGCAGCCAATAATTGGCTAATTGGGTACTTTGTATTGCGCTTTTTCAAATTTTTTTGTTGCACTTAAAGCGCTCCAATATACATATTGACACAACAAAAATATATATAGTAGTGAAAAGATTTTGCTGCAATTTTTCCATTAACACCTGCTGGGTATAATTGTATATACATTTAAATTTATAATTGGTCAATCTGGAAGCAGGATGGGCCGTCCCATGCCATGGGCGGCTGGAGTCAACAGGTTTGTACTAAGAGGAGAAAGTCAGCCATGATGTTTCCTGCTGTGGTCTTGACTCCCTCTGCCTCTTAGTCTTTATTTCCCGTGCCATGGTGTAGAATAATATACTGTAAACGCCTCCTCTGTGACCTGTAAGAGTTCAAAGAATCTCGAGCTACCTTGTGCTTGGAAGAAGAAGCTCCGAAGCCAGAGATATATAATAATCATTATTTAATCATAACAAACAAGAGTCATCAGTATACATACATGGTCCAGGCCCGGACGCGCTCACATGGCTTCGCTTCCACAGTCTCCTGACGTAGCCAACAGGTTCTGTCTGGCGTCACCACGTAAGAGACCAAATTCACGTCTCACAATTAGTTTTATTCGCAGTCCATTCGCTGAGCTAAGCTCCCATTGGTTAGTGGAGGTATTCATGCAAATACCTTTCAGAGACACAGCATGCTGCTGACCAGAGAATAAGACATGAGGTTCACACCTGAAGGTTAGTTCCATTGGTTAGTGGAGGTATTCATGTAAATACCTTTCAGAGACACAGCATGCTGCTGACCAGAGAATAAGACATGAGGTTCACACCTGAAGGTTAGTTCCATTGGTTAGTGGAGGTATTCATGCAAATACCTTTCAGAGACACAGCATGCTACTGACCAGAGAATAAGACATGAGGTTCACACCTGAAGGTTAGTCCCATTGGTTAGTGGAGGTATTCATGTAAATACCTTTCAGAGACCAGAGAATAAGACATAAGGTTCACACCTGAAGGTTAGTTCCATTGGCCACTTCAAAGAATGCCTCAAATCGATAAGCTAGCGGGGTCAAAGCTCACACTTCCGGTCAAGGACAGGAAGTTCCCCTTCAGAATAAAACCCTATTATCCTGCCTTCAGAATAAAAGCAACATCTCAGGTTTCAATCGGCATCCCTTTAACTATTGTCTAAACAATAAAACATCCATTCATTCTCATGCATCATACAATTAATCATTACATTTGTCATTAACAAACAGAATAATAAAACAGTGATCCTCTCTTATGCTTCATAATACATTCCTCAGAATATTCCTCAAATTAATTATCATAACTTTCATTATGTATTAATTTAAAACATAACCTCTCTTATCTACATGTGCAAGTGTATATAAAATCCACTACAACTCAACAGACCTCAGATCTTTCTATAGCTCATGAGCGAGGCCCGGCTGGGACAGTTTTGACCTTGCATAGACGAGCCAGGAAAGGGGTGGGGTGGGGGGGTAGGTGAGGAATGTTTGGCGTCGCTCTCTTTATAGGCCCGTCTGCACCTTCAGTCCGTGACTGCACATGCTCGCGTCGTTTAAATAAGAAGAGTCTCCTGTCGGTGTGACAAAGTGGCTTCTTGCGCTGGACCCCGTTTTACCCCGTGATGGTTGTTTCGTGCCTTTCTTTCCTCCCTCGCCTCTGGCTCCTCATTTGTTAGACGGGATGCTTTCCACCAGAGATGAGTTACGGATGCTTGGTCATTGGGGAAAGGCAACAGCTGAGTCTGCACGCTCCAAAATGGGACTCTATTCAAAAGCTATAAACCGAACAGCACATGTCCACAAGCTCTTTGGCACCATAGGTTTTTATTCTAACCAGTGGCTCATATGCTCTGATTTTGTACCGGATGCCAATATGCCCATAATCACTCGATACATGTCCGTTGATAACCTTTATAGTTCACTGTAATTCTGAAGTGTTAATTTGGTTTTGAGATGAAGGCGTCGCCCCGTCAGTTCCAGATAGTATCACGCGCTCGTGAAATGTCGCCAAGGAGCGCAAAAGCAAAGCTTTTTTCCCCGCAAGGGACAGTATTGCATGTATTATAATGTCAACCATCATTCTTTACATGCAGTGATTACGGTTCATTGTGTTTCTTTCCTAATCAGGTTGCCAATTTCCCGTCATTGGCAGTTGAGGGCTTGAATGGTCTCGTTCAGAGTGCGCCGCACGCCCCACATGCCACACCTCTCTCGCTCTCTTCACAAGATCTCTAAATATAGAATGTGACATATTCAGCCCACAACTGTTTGATTGCCCCATATATCTCCGGGAGCAGATGTTTGAGATGCCAGTCCACGGAGATGCCTCACCCCGCCTTCCGGCTTATGCTCGCATTCCTTTAATCGCGGCTTTCGATGACTCACTTTGGGTCGAGGAGGGTCGACCTGTAAAAACTCTCGACAGAGGCCACATAGAATGTGGTCTATTACCATATGTCATTAATATGAGTTTTAATGTTTTAATTTGTGTGGTTCTAATTATGCCATTTTTCCCCAGGTTAATTTTGTGCTTTATTTCCTCTGTCAAAAAAAGTCCCTTAATTGTAGGTATCTGAAGTGGTCCTGGTTGTTTAATGAATATTTATCTTTCAGCTCATGGAAACTCACAACACTTCCATCTTTAGTAACTGTGCATATTGCTGTTATTCCATATGGAATCCATTGTTTAAACCTATGGGTGCCTTCGGGATTTATTGGTTTTCAATCTACCCATAGCTTTCTCTATTTCTAATTTTGTAATGGGTAAAGTCAAGAGGTCATTCTGGTCTTTTCCAATTACTGGTAGGTCCAGTGTCTCTAACAAAATATCCAATTTGTTCCTTACCGGCCGGAGGTTGGCTATACACATTTAAATAATAGTTCCTGAAAATGTTTTCAATGTCATTGGGTTCATAGGCTATTTTGATTAGTAGCTGTATCCCTTATCTTATGGATTGTCCTGTCAGCCTGTTGTTTTTGCAGTCTTTTAGCAGTAGTTTATTTGCTTTTGGTCCAACCTCATAGTACGTTTGTTGAAGAAATCTAGTTTTCTTTTCTATCTGTGTATTTAGTAGTTTATCTATTGTGATGTCATGAGAGGAAGTGTCATCAATGGGAGATACATCCCCTTCCAGTGGTTGCAGGAGAGACCTTCAACTCATCATGGCAGCTGGGTAATGAACTACAATTCCCAGTCAGCAGGGCAGGCGGAGCCAAGGCTGCTGCCCAGCTGGAAGAGAGCGGGCTGATTACCCGGAAGGGGCTGACATGAGGGAGAACAAAGGAGAGGAGCCGAGGAGATGAAAGAGTGGTTTTATGTTACGTTAAAGACAATGAACCAGAAGAAAACTGACTTTTCTAACTACGGTTTTTCTGCCGGAGTTAAGTTTATCCTTTTTCTAAATACATCATTTTGAGTTAGAAACCACTGCTTGTCATCCTGTTTTGTGCACCCACGCCTCATGAGCCGATCCCGACCTCTCAAGACATCACACTATGTTGTCTCTAATTTCTTTAATTGTTGGTAACGGTGTCGAATCACGGGTATTTTTATGTTGTCGTTCGAGTTCAAGCAATTTTTCCTTTTCCTTCTTATATATTTCTTCTTTAGGTCTCTTAATAGCTGCTGTCTTAGGAATAAGTTTCCCTCTCATAACTGCTTTAAGAGCGTCCCACAAGATCGTCGTTTTATTTATGAAAGAATAATCAATTCTAGTATAACTTTTGTGAGGTACCGAGTAGTGTGTATAGTCCCTTTTGTTGGGATGTAGCTCTCTCCAACTATACCAAATTCTTTGAATAAGGTATTAATTGTTTTTGTGACATGATTAGGGTTTTTCTTATGGTTTGTTGTGTCTAGACTACTATTCATAACAATGTTAAAGTCACCTCCACACATTAGTATTCCCTCTGTTTCAAGGAAAATTATATCAAATAGAGTTTTAAAGAAGGACTTTTCACTGTTAGGTGGGGCGTACACATTTACCAGTCACTATTTCGTTTTCCAACTTTACTTTAACAATGATATATCTGCCTTCTTTATCGCTGATTTCTTCAATATATTCAAATTTCACTGAGTTAGATATAAGAATGGTCACAACCCTGGTGAAGTGAACTATAAAATGTATTAATGTAACCAAACCTCTTAAGCTTCTCATGTTCCTGTCTAGACAAGTGTGTCTCCTGTAGATATATAATCTGAGCCTTATCCTTCCTTAATTTTGTCATTATTTTCCGACGTTTAACAGGGTTATTGAAACCGTTTACATTCAACGACAGTATCTGGATATTGTTATCTATCATTTTGTGTTTCTAAGGTTGAGTTGCAATCCGTACCCAAACATGAACCAAAAAACATTAATTGAACCTAAAACAAGGACACGCTTATTTCACTATGTGACGAACACAATTTGATTTAAATGACATGTACATGATGTTGTCTACACTTGTTATAGAGCTTTTGCATTTATGTGTATTTGCATCAAAAGGAATGTAAACCCTCCTCCTATGAATCGCCACCTTAACGTGGTGGAGGAGTTTGAGTGGCTCAGTGATCCTGGGAGCTATGTTGTCCGGGGCATCATCCGGGGCCCTTGGTAGGGTCTCCCAAGGCAGGGTCTCCCAAGGCAAGACAGGTCTCGGGGGAGAGCCCAGACTAAGAGCGGTTCAATAAACCTTGATGATAAGCAGCCCATGGACTGAAGCTACCTTGCCCGGACAAGGGAAACCGGGGCACCCTCCCGGAGCCAGACCCAGGAGGGGAGCTCGTTGGCGAGCGTCTGGTGGCCGGGCTTTCTCCCATGGGGCCCGGTCGGGCTCAGCCCGAAAAAAAATCATGGAGCAGCAGTCACCCTGTGGACCCACCACCCGCAGGGAGAATTATCGGGGTCGGGTGCTATGTAGACCGGGCGGCGGGCTAGGCGGGAGACCTGGGCGGGCCGATCGCTGGCGGCATAGACTAGCTCTAGGGACGTGGAACGTCACCTCACTAGCGGGGAAAGAGCCAGAGCTGGTACAGGAGGTGGAGCGGTACCAGCTAGATATAGTTGGGCTCACCTCCACGCACAGCATGGGCACTGGAACCAAGCTCCTGGAGAAGGGTTGGACTTTGTCTTTTTCTGGAGTTGCCCAGGGTGAGAGGCGCCGGGCGGGAGTGGGGATACTCACGAGCCCCCGGCTGAGCGCCGCTGTGTTGGAGTTTTCTCCGGGGAATGAGAGGGTCGCCTCCCTGCGCCTACGGGTTGCGGGGAGTAAGTAAGTATCCGGCCTTCTTGGAGTCGGTGGGAGGGGTCCTGGAAAGGGCGCCGCCTGCCGACTCCATAGTTCTCCTGGGAGACTTCAACGCTCACGTGGACAATGACAGAGAAACCTGGCGGGGCGTGATTGGGAGAAACGGCTTGCCCGATCTGAACCCGAATGGTGTTTTGTTGTTGGACTTCTGTGCTGGCCACAGTTTGTCCATAACGAACACCATGTTCGAACATAAGGTGGCTCATAAGTGTACCTGGTACCAGAACACCTTAGGCCGGAGATCAATGATTGACTTTGTAATCGTATCATCTGATCTGCGGCCGTATGTCTTGGACACTCTGGTGAAGAGAGGAGCAGAGCTGTCAACAGATCACCACCTGGTGGTGAGTTAGATCAGATGGCGGGGGACTCGGCTAGAAAGACCTGGCAAGCCCAAACGTGTAGTGAGGGTGAACTGGGAACGTCTGGCAGAGGTTCCTGTCTGGGAGGTCTTCAACTCCCACCTCCGGAAGAACTTCTCACAAATCCCGAGGGAGGCTGGGGACATGGAATCCGAGTGGACCTTGTTCAAAGCCTCTATTGTGGATGCGGCTGCTCGGGGCTGTGGCCGGAAGGTCATCGGTGCCTGTCGTGGCGGCAACCCGAGAACCCGGTGGTGGACACCGGGGGTGAGGGAAGCCGTCAAACTGAAGAAGGAGGCCTTTCGGGCCTGGCTGGCCCAGGGGTCTCCTGAAGCAGCTGACGGGTACCGGCGGGCCAGAAGGGCTGCAGCGGTGATGGTCGCGGAGGCTAAAACTCGGGCATGGGAGGAGTTTGGGGAGGCCATGGAGAAGGACTTTCGGTTGGCCTCAAGGAAGTTCTGGCAAACCATCCGACGGCTCAGGAAGGGAAAGCAGGGTCTACCCCAGGCTGTTCTCAGCAGGGGGGGGAACTGCTGACCCGGACTGGGGACATCGTCGGGCGGTGGAAAGAGCACTTTGAGGAACTCCTAAACCCGGCCAACATGTCCCCCGGAGAGGGGGCAGCGCCGGAAGACTTTGGGGTGGTTTCACCCATATCCCTGGCAGAGGTCGCTAAGGTAGTCAAAAAGCTCCTTGGTGGCAAGGCGCCAGGGGTGAATGAGATCCGCCCTGAGATGCTGAAAGCGCTGGACATTGTTGGGCTGTCTTGGTTGATACGCCTTTTCAGTGTCGCATGGGGGTCGGGAACAGTGCCCATGGACTGGCAGACCATGGGGTGGTGGTTCCCATCTTCAAGAAGGGGGACCGGAGAGTGTGCTCGAACTATCGTGGTATCACACTGCTCAGCCTCCCGGGAAAAGCTTATGCCAGGGTGCTGGAGAGGAGGCTCCGACCGGTTGTCGAACCTCGGATTCAAGACGAACAGTGCGGATTCCGTCCCGGTCGTGGAACAGTGGACCAGCTCTTTACCCTCGCAAGATTACTGGAGGGGTCCTGGGAGTTTGCCCAACCAGTTTACATGTGCTTTGTAGACCTGGAGAAGGCTTTCGACCAGGTCCCTCGGGGGTTTTTGTGGGGGGTGCTGCGGGAGTATGGGGTGCCGGACCCGTTGGCACGGGCCATCCGGTCTCTGTACGCCTGCAGTAGGAGCTGTGTTCGTCTCCTCGGTAGTAAGTCAGACACGTTCCCGGTGGGTGTTGGCCTCCGCCAGGGCTGCCCTTTATCACCGGTCCTGTTCGTGACCTTCATGGACAGGATATCTAGGCGCAGCCAGGGGGCGGAGAGGATCCGGTTTGGGAGTCTCGGGATCGCCTCTCTGCTGTTTGCGGATGATGTGGTCCTGTTTGCCTCCTCGGACCGTGACCTCCAGCATTCACTGGGGCGTTTTGCAGCCGAGTGCGAAGCGGCAGGGATGAGAGTTAGCACCTCCAAATCTGAGGCCATGGTGCTCTGCCGGAAACCGGCGGATTGCTCCCCCCAGGTGGGGGCAAACTGCCTACCCCAAGCGAAGGAGTTCAAGTATCTCGGGGTCTTGTTCACGAGTGAGGGTAAGGTGGAGCGGGAGATCGATAGGCGGATCGGTGCGGCTGCAGCAGTAAAACAGGCGCTGTACCGGTCCGTCTTAGTGAAGAGGGAGCTGAGCCGGAAGGCAAAGCTCTCCATTTACTGGTCGGTCTACGTTCCAACCCTCACCTATGGTCACGAACTCTGGGTCGTGACCGAAAGAACGAGATCTCGGATACAAGCGGCCGAAATGAGCTTCCTCCGTAGGGTGGCCGGGCTCAGCCTTAGAGATAGGGTAAGGAGCTCGGACATCAGGGGGGAACTTGGAGTCGAGTCGCTGCTCCTTCGTGTCGAAAGGAGTCAGCTGAGGTGGTTCGGGCATCTAGTCAGAATGCCTCCTGGACGCCTCCCATTAGAGGTTTTCCGGGGACGTCCAACTGGTAGGAGGCTCCGGGGAAGACCGAGGACACGCTGGAGGGATTATATCTCCCGGCTGGCCTTGGAACGCCTCGGGATCCCCCAGAATGAGCTGGAAAGTGTTGCAGGTGAGAGGGAAGCCTGGGTCGGCCTGCTGAACCTGCTGCCACCGCGACCCGACCCCGGATAAGCGGGTGATAATGGATGGATGGATGGATATATAATATAATATATATAATATTATAAATATTAATATTAATATAATATAATATAATATAAATATAAATATTATATTATATATATAATATTATATAATATTGATATAATATTATATATATAATATAATATTATATTATACATACAGTACATACATATTATATTATACATACAGTACATACATACATACATACATACATACACACACGAATACATACATACACACATACACACATAGATACATACATACACACATACATACATACACACATACATACATACATACATAGATACATACATACACACATAGATACATACATACACACACACATACATACATACATACACACATAGATACATACATACATACACACATAGATACATACACACATACACACATACAGATACATACATACACACATAGATACATACATACATACACACATACACACACACATACATACATACACAC